>NC_050476.1:14956668-15244720 GCF_013373865.1 Monomorium pharaonis | reverse complement strand
TACGAGAGAGAGAGAGAGAGAGACAGATTAAACGTACGCACGCAGAAAAAAAACTGAAATATTATAACTAGCGTCTCTCACCTTTATAAAAACATAATTATTGGCGGTGACCTTAACTGTAATCTGTTATCTAACCAGTACGAAGCGACTTATTTGCGTCAACTTATGTTTAGTCTCTCACTGTATATCATTCCATCAGATGCCACTCATCACACTGCTACTTCTAACTCATGTCTCGATGTCCTGATAGTGGATGATAGTGATAAGGTTTTATCTTTTGCTAAATCATCCAGCCCTTCATTGCTGGTCATGATCTTCTCTCTCTTTCGCTGTCACTCTTTTCTCCTATTAATACTGAACGTTCCTATACTCGACGATGTTTTAGAAACATTAATGTCACTGAGTTTTGTGAATTCCTTTCTATTAGTGTTAATAATGCCAATTGTACTCGTACTAATTTGTCTACGGAAGCTTATGTGCAAGAATCTAGTACCTTACTTTCCTGTACTTTACGTGCTGCACTAGATGTGTTCGCGCCTACCCGTTCTTTTGTCTCCAGGGGGCCACCTTTACGATGGCTTACTGAAGAACTTAAGTCTCGTCTTCGCGTTCGCAACACGTTATTTAAGCAGGCTAAACGTTCCAATAGCTTGCTTGGCTTTCTTAGGTACAGACTCTTTAGGAACCAGCTTAATCTTGATATCAAGCGTGCTAAGAGTGAGTTTTTTCTTGGTTCTTTAAATAACATTACTGAACCTGCCAAATTATGGCGAGAGCTAGCTCGCCTTGGTCTCGTTAAATCCACCTTGGTCTCTCCTCTTCACTTTTTTTCCTTGTCTCAATTAAATTCTTATTACACCTCTGTCTCCTCAGCCGTACCTTTGTGTTTTTCCGATTTTATATCAGCTATCTCCTGCATCACCTGTCCTCCTTGTCAGTCTGAGTTTGTATTCTCTCTGGTTACACCTAATTCTATATATAAACTTATAACTGCTCACCCCCTTCACTCGTATGCTTCCGGCGCTGATGGTATCCCCCTTTTTATTTTACGTATTGCTTGGCCTTGTATATCTTCCTGGCTTACCGATCTCTTTAATAATTCACTAAAGCTCTCCTCATTTCCTTTTGAATGGAAGAATGCTCTAATACGCCCTCTATCAAAAATTCGTAAACCTCTGTCTCCGTCTGACACGCGACCAATTGCTAATTTGCCTGAACTATCTAAAACTCTTGAAAGGATTGTCGCTGATCAGATAGTTGATTATCTAAACTCAAACAATATACTTGACCCCAGGCAGTCTGCGTATCGTTCTGGCTTTAACACTCAATCTGCTCTTCTTCGTATATGTAATGATGTCAGGGCAGGAATAGATGGTGGACTTATTACTATTATGGTATTATTCGATTTCAGTAAGGCGTTCGACACTGTCCCGCATCTTTATCTTCTTATCAAACTCAAAAAACTTGGCTTCTCCGATTCTGTGGTCACTTGGTTTTACTCTTACTTAACATGCCGTTCTCAAGCTGTAATTGATGATGAAGGAAATCGTTCTGAATGGCTTCACACTTCCCTTGGTGTTCCTCAAGGCTCGGTGCTTGGACCACTTTTATTCTTGCTTTTCATTAATGATATTAGCAATGTCCTGTCTTTCACCAGCCATATGCTCTTTGCCGACGATCTGCAAATTTATTTGTCCTGCCCTCCAGCAGACATTCTCCGTGGTCTTGAATTGATCTCAAGGGATGTGAATGCCATATTTGATTACACTATTGTCAATGGTCTTAGACTTAATTTTACTAAGTCTAAGGCCATTATCCTTGGCAGCCAAAAACATGTTAATTGCATCGACACCTCTCTTCTTCCTCCGATTATCGTTGACTGTACGCCTTTGCTTTTTGTGAGTGAAGTGAGAAATCTGGGCGTTATTTTCACGTCTAACCTGTCATGGCATAAACACATCATACAAGTTTCAAAGAACGTTCACCATGCTCTGTATAAATTAAAATTTAACCGAAACTCTCTCTCTACCGAACTTAGAATTAAACTGGTCAATACTTTGATCCAGCCACATATTGATTACTGTTGCCTTGTCTATCATGGATTGAGTAAAGAACTTAATACTAAGCTGCAACGACTAGTCAACTGCTGTATAAGATTCATTTTTAATCTTAAGCGAGATGAACATATTACGCCGTTTAGACATCGTCTTGAATGGCTTTCGGTTGAAAACAGGAGACTATACTTTCTAGGCTGTCTAACTTATCGGATTCTCCACTTGCACGCTCCGTCTTACTTATGTGAACTATTTACCCCTCCTGATCCTTCAGTTAGAAAATCAGATCGCACAACTTCTTTGTCTCATGTTTTTCATATTCCTCTTCATAGAACTACCACTTACAGAAATTCCTTTCATCTCTCCGCGGTTTATTTTTGGCACTCTCTCCCTGCTAACATTGTATCTGCTCCTTCGCTTGACTCTTTCAAGACCCTTCTTCGCTCATTTCTGCGGGCATCTGAGTTAGCATGATTTTCAATCTTGTATTGTCTGTCTTGCTTTCTGTCATTCTCATTGCCTCCTTAATTCTCAGCTTTAGGCTTTATTGTATAAGTTAATATTAAGATTTAGCTTAGTCATCTAGTCATTATACTATAATCAATGGATTTTCATTATGTCTAGCTATTTTTGCGTATATTTGGTCAAAGGTGGTATTTCTATTTTGGTGTTATATACTTGCCCTATAGCCGAGCGCGGGAAGAAGAAAAGAGAGCGACGAGCGAGTCGCTATAGATATATACATCTCGCGAGATCGAGATCACTATCGCTGCGATAGTCTATCTAGCATAGATCTATGTGGCTCTTATCTCGCTCTATTCTTATCTATCAGATCATCTTATCTCTCTCTCTCTCTCTCTCTCTTCTCTCTCTCTCTCTCTCTCTCTCTCTCTCTCTCTTTCTCTCTCTCTTCTCTCTCCTCCCTTTCTCTTCCTCTCCTCCTCTCTCTCTTTCTCTCTCTCTCTCTCTCTCTGTCTCTCTCTCTTTGGTGAGTACAGTGTGTTGACGTACTTTTCTTCGCTCCGTAATTTTGAGCTTTTACTGTTGGTTTTTGCCCTTCGGGGTCTTCTTTTTGCAGTCATACGGTCAAGGGCATACTTTTTTGACACTTTCCTCTTATGGTGAGTGTCCACTTGTCTCTATTTTACAAGTTACGGCAAATTTTCTGGCTTGGATGCACTGATATATTTGGAGCACTTTTTCTGTCTCGTCATCTCCATTGGCTGTCTCTCTTCTGCGCATGCGCCACTTCCTCCAGCTGCCTTTCTCTATGCCTCACCGTGCTGCCTGGCCGCTGCCTTACCTCTGCGGCGTGTGCTCTGCGTGATCTTTGTGCCTACCGGGTGTTCAGTTTAAATTTTTACTGTTAATTGCGGAGTGCTAATTGAGACTGCTGCGTCTTGCAGTGTGCCTTTAAGTTTCATATTTATCACTGACACGTCGTGACATCAATTGTAGCTGCGTTGACTATTATCTGTGCTTTATTTTACTACTAAAACATTGTGATTTGCAAGTTGCTGTACATACTGCTTATTCTGTGCCTTTCTGTGCATTCTTTACTATTTATAGCAATTTGCCTACCAATTACTTTATCTTTTGGGTGTACAGTGTTATTATTTTGGTGTTATTGCTGCGTTCGCTACTGTAGTATCATGCCGCCCGTATGTGCTAAATGTAAGAAGTCAGTTGCGACTGCGTCTGTCGAGTGCGATTGCAAGAGAGTGTTTCGCACTGGTTGCGTTAAGGCTTATTCTTTTGCAAAATATGCTGATGCATGTTGCAAATCATTAACTTCTTCATTGTGTTTACCTCTTACTCCTTCTGAGGATATTTCTGCACGGCCTTTTGAGTCAGACTCTGTCAGCTTAGTGACTCCTGGGTGTGCTGGTGCTCTGTTGCAGTCGCAATTGCGAGAAGACATTAATGCTGACACTGCTACTAACAGACTTTTGCGTCAATTAATTGACCAACTAAAACAATCTGAAGCGAGATTTTCAGCTTTTGCTGAAGAACAGCGGCGCATCAATAGTGTACTCAATGACAAATTAAATCATCTAAATAGTTTAGCGTGCAGTGTCGAGCGAAATGGTCAGCGCATAGATGCGTTGGAACAGCAATGTGCTGCCCTCGAAAGTGCAGTCCGCGATCTTAAGGGCGATTGTAAGCTTTCTCTTCCTACCTCGCGCGGTCCTGAAGACGCTCTTATCCTTTCCGAGGTTCTTGTTGCGATGCCTACCTCTCCTTCGGAGTGCGCTCGAAACGTATTTACGGCCTTGGGAATTCCGGATCTGTCCTGTCATATCCTTAACGTTAGGTCTGTTACTCGCAGAAATCAATCTGGGGCTGTCTGAGATCCACCTGGGCCAATCTCATCCACTAAATCTTTTATCATTACTGTAGCCTCTAGTGCCGTCCGTGACTTAGTTATAGCTAAAAGGCGAGGACGAGGTACGCTTACTCAGAGGGAAATTTGCTGTAACGATTCTAGCAAGAGTGTACATGTTAATGAGCTTCTACCAAAGGACACTTATGAGCTCCTTCAAAAGATTAAGCAAGTCGCCAAAGTTAATTCATATACATATGTCTGGGTAAAGAATGGTCGTATTCACGTCAGGCATTTTGATGGCAAGCCCATCATCTATATTAACTCAGAAAATGCTAGTCTTACTTCGTCCTCGTCTCCCGTTGCGCGTGGTTATTCAACTCCAAACTCGTCTTTCCGTGTAGCTCAATTTAATGCCAATTTCTTGCGTGGACACATCGACTTCATCAGATTTCACTTTAATACCATCCCATATCATGTTATCTCTGAGACTTGGCTCCATGCAGGTGTCTCAGATGACCTTGTTGCGTTGGATGGCTATTTTTTAATCAGAAATGATCGTATCGGAAACATTGACGGAGGTGTTGCTTGTTACCTCCACAAATTATTACGAGCTACCATTGTTGCTGCGTCATCGGATGGCCAATTAAACGACCCTGAATACTTAATAATTGATATTCGCTTACCGCTTAATGAATCGATACTGTTCGCGTCCATCTACAGAAGACCGAAAGGCAACCTTCTTCATGATTTTGTTATGTCGTTAACTAGCGTCTCTCACCTTTATAAAAATATAATTATTGGCGGCGACCTTAACTGTAATCTGTTATCCAATCAGTATGAAGCAACTTATTTGCGTCACCTCATGTTTAGTCTCTCATTGTATATCATTCCATCAGATGCCACTCATCACACTGCTACTTCTAACTAATGTCTCAATGTCCTGATAGTGGATGATAGTGATAAGGTTTTATCTTTTGCTAAATCATCCAGCCCTTCTATTGCTGGCCACGATCTTCTCTCTCTTTCGCTGTCACTCTTTTCTCCTATCAATACTGAACGTTCCTTTATTCGACGATGTTTTAGAAACATCAATGTCACTGAGTTTTGTGAATTCCTTTCTGTTAGTGTTAATAATGCCAATTGTACTCGTACTAATTTGTCTAAGGCAGCTTATGTGCAAGAATCTAGTACCTTACTTTCCTGTACTTTACGTGCTGCACTAGATGTGTTTGCGTCTGCCCTTTTGTCTCCAGAAGGCTACCTTTGAGATGGCTTACTGACGAACTTAAGTCTTCGCGTTCGCAACACGTTATTTAAGCAAGCTAAACGTTCCAACAGCTTGCTTGGCTTTCTTAGGTACAGACTCTTCAGGAATCAGCTTAATCTTGATATCAAGCGTGCCAAGAGTGAGTTTTTTCTCGGTTCTTTAAATAACATTACTGAACCTGCCAAATTATGGCAAGAGCTAGCTCGCCTTGGTCTCGTTAAATCCACCTTGGTTTTTCCTTTTCACTTTCTTATTACACCTCTGTCTCTTCGGCCGTACCTTTGTGTTTTTCCGATTTTATATCAGCTATCTCCTGCCTCACCTATCCTCCTTGTCGGTTTGAGTTTGTATTTTCTCTGGTTACACCTAATTCTATCTATAAACTTATAACTGCTCACTCCCTTTACTCTTATGCTTCCGGCGCTGATAATATCCCCCTTTTTATTTTACGTATTGCTTGGCCTTGTATATCTTCCTGGCTTACTGATCTCTTTAATAATTTACCAAAGCTCTCCTCGTTTCCTTCTGAGTGGAAGAATGCTCTAATACGCCCACTATCTAAAATTCGTAAACCTCTGTCTCCGTCTGACACGCGACCGATTGCTAATTTGCCTGAACTATCTAAAACTCTTGAAAGGATTGTCGCTGATCAGATAGTTGATTATCTAAACTTAAACAATATACTTGACCCTAGGCAGTCTGCATATCGTTCTCTGGCTTTAACACTCAATCTGCCCTTCTTCGTATATGTAATGATGTCAGGGCGGGGATAGATGGTGGACTTTTCACTATTATGGTGTTATTTGATTTTAGTAAATTTACGTTCGATACTGTCCCGCATCTTCATCTTCTTATCAAGCTCAAAAACTTGGTTTCTCTGATTCTGTGGTCACTTGGTTTTACTCTTATTTAACATGTCGTTTTCAAGCTGTAATTGATGATGCAGGAAATCGTTCTGAATGGCTTCCCACTTCCCTTGATGTTCCTCAGGGCTCGGTGCTTGGACCACTTTTATTCTTGCTTTTCATTAACGATATTAGCAATGTCCTGTCTTTCACCAGCCATATGCTCTTCGCCGACGACCTGCAAATTTATTTGTCTTGCTCTCTAGCAGACATTTTTCGTGGTCTTGAATTGATCTCAAGGGATGTGAATGGCATATTTGATTACACTATTGTCAATGGTCTTAAACTTAATCTTACTAAGGCCATTATCCTTGGCAGCCAAAAACATGTTAATAGCATTGACACCTCTCTTCTTCCTCCGATTATTGTTGACTGTACGCCTTTGCTTTTTGTGAGTGAAGTGAAAAATCTGGGCGTTATCTTCACGTCTAACCTGTCATGGCATAAACACATCATACAAGTTTCAAAGAACGTTCATCAAGCTCTGTATAAATTAAAATTTAACCGAAACTCTCTCTCTACCGAACTCAGAATTAAACTGGTCAATACTTTGATCCAGCCACACATTGATTACTGTTGCCTTGTGTATCATGGATTGAGTAAAGAACTTAATACTAAGCTGCAACGACTTGTTAACTGCTGTATAAGATTTATTTTTAATCTTAGGCGAGACGAACATATTACGCCGCTTAAACATCGTCTTGAGCGGCTTTTGGTTGAAAACAGGAGACTGTACTTCCTAGTCTGTCTAACTTATCGGATTCTCCACTTGCACGCTCCGTCTTACTTATGTGAACTATTAACCCCTCCTGATCCTTCAGTAAGGAAATCAGATCGCACAATTTCTTTGTCTCATGTTTTTCACATTCCTCTTCATAGGACTACCACGTACAGAAATTCCTTTCATCTCTCCGCGATATATTTTTGGCATTCTCTCCCTGCAAACATTGTATCCGTTCCTTCTCTGGACTCTTTCAAGACCCTTCTTCGCTCATTTCTGCATGCATCTGAGTTAGCATGATTTTTCATTCTTGCATTGTCTGTCTTGCTTTCAGTCATTCTTATTGTCTCTCTTAATTCTCAGCTTTAGCACTTTACTTGTATAGTTAATATTAAGATTTAGGTTAGTTATATTGTTATACTTATATTAAAGCGATTTTTCATTATGTTAGCTATTTTTGCGTACATTTTGTTTTAAAAGTATATTCTATCTTGTGTTATCATACTTTGCCCTATAGCCTATGTTTGGGCATAATAAATATCTCTCTCTTTCTCTCTCTTTATTTAAAAATAAAAGACGAACATGATGCTCTGAATTAGTAGCTCTCTTATATGTCGGAATGTCCGACATATAAGAGGGCTACTAAAGAGGAGAAAAGGAGAACTGGATGGGAAACCAAAATATAGCAACTACAGAAGGAAGAGGAACAAATAATATATATAAATTCGCAAAGTTTACTGGCAAGGACGAGATACAGCAGATTATGAAGAAATTAAATCCTGCAGTCATAGCATTGTCGGAGTCTAGATTGATTGCTGAAATTGAAGACAATGAAATAAGTGTACCAGGGTACAGTGTGATTAGATGCGATGCGAAAAATAGGGGGGATTGCTCTGTATGTAAGAGACGATATCAAGTACGAGAATAGTAGTATAAAAAAAAAGAGAAAGGATCGTTTGATGTGTTGCAATAGAAGTAAAAGAGAAATTGTTTAAAGGAGTGTTAATGGTAATATATCATTCACCGAGTGCGTCACATAGAGAGATTATAGGATTCCTAGAGGAGACAGTAGAAGAATTAACAATAAAAAAAGAGTATAATATTAGGAGACTTTAATATAGATTACATGACAGACTCTTTTTATACAAATGAACTACTAATGACTATGCAAAGTCTAGGTATGAAGCAATATGTTGATAAACCAACAAGAGTTACCGAAAATAGTAAAACAATTATAGATCTAGTTCTTGCAAATAAAAAAATAAACGTACAAGTACATTATGAAGCTAAGATAACGGACCATGCTTGGATAAAAATTCCATGGGAGCGTGTCGTTTGCCCACGTCAATATTGGCCACGGTCCCGATTGGCCACGTCAATATTGGCCACGCGTCAATATTGGACAAGTCAATATTGCCCACGTGTCATTACTAGCCACGTCATTATTGGCCACGTCATTATTGCCCACGCGTCCAATTGACGTGGTCAATCGGGATTGTGGCCAATATTGATGTGGGCAAACGGGTGCCACTCGGAGATATAGCGTATGAGCAAGAGAGACAGATTCACAATAGAGGGAGAGCGCGAGCACCGCGGCGATGGCTGTGGCCGTGGCGGCGGCGGGCGCGGACTCCGATTCCCTTTCTTCCACTCCGAGGAAAGGTCGCGGACCCGAAAATCCTGTGACAGCAATTTCCCGCGGCGCGAGACCCCCCGATCCGCGACAATTTTGTCACCAAAATGAATGAAGACGAAAGAGCAGCATGATTGAGTTTCAAATGTGTCACAGAAAATTTTCTAGGAAACCAAAAAAGTTACAAATGCAGAGAAAGGGTAGCGGAAATGGTGGAGAACTATAGAAAATTAGATTACTTAATAAATTTTAAGTTGCATTTCTTGGATTCTCATATCAACTACTTCCTAGAAAATCCAAGTGATTATAGTGAAGAATGGGGAGAATGTTTTCATCAGGACATCAAGGAAATGTAGTGTCGATATTAAAGGATGTGAACATGATGACTGATTTCTGCTGGACGCTCAAACGAAATCACTCTGTGAAAGGGAAGAAACGTAAGAGAAAGCCATTGCACAAAGCCTTCGAGAATAAAAGAGTTAGATGTAATAGAAAAAGGGAGTAAATTTTCTACGTTATTCATTCATAAAAGCTTAAACTTGTATTAAATTTTCCCTGGGTAATGTGGTTATGCAAACCTGCATGTTCTGGATTATACATTTGTGACCCAAACACAAGGTGTTTTCTTGAGATTAGAAAAAAATGAGCCAATTCAGCAATTCTGACCTTGAAATTGGATTCAATCCCTAACAACACACGGAGATTCTGAGAACGTTCTGAGAATATTGCAAAAGTATATTGCGTATATTCTCAGAATAATCGCATTACGTACTGCTAACCAAGTACATTCTGAGAACGTTCGAATGTTCGCAGTAACATCTCCCATAGAATTTCGTTGCGAATGTTTGTAGATCGTCGCAATGATGAAAACGGGAAGGGTTTAGTCGATCACGTACACGCGCACACATTCGCATAGTCAAGCGCACGCGCGCGCTTACGTATACATTGGATAGGTTAGGTTAGGTTATATACAAAGAAAAATAACTTGAGAGTATATTGTATTTATATATTAAAAAATGCATTTATTTAATTCAGTTTTTTGCAAATATTACATTTCCTAACTTAGATATTAGACTTATATCTATACATTCCTTGATAAGTCTCCAGTTCATTCTATCACAGTTCAGTTGTCCAGTTGGACGCTGGACGTTGCTTTTGTTAAGCCCAGATCTACAATAGGTGTAATAAGCCTTATGCCATAAGAAATTAATCAATTATTATATTCGATTATAATTAGTCAATTTCTTATAGCATAAGGCTTACTACACCTATTGTAGATTTGACCTAATCGTTTCATTACGGTTATGTCGATATCAAAAGATAGAAAAGTTTTGCAGCAAAAGCTATAATTTTTGCTGATAACCCTTTATGTACCCAGGTAGCAAGGTGACGTTAATACGACGTCAATAATTCGTCATTTAAGGTCGCGGACGTCATGTTACCAAATTAAAACGTAATAGTAACGTCATTTTTTGACGTATTAATTACGTCAGTCATTTATCCATCCTACAACGTATTTCCGACGTCATATTCTTGACTAATTAATAACGTCAGTTAATTGATCATTTTACGACGTATTAAGAAGGTTTTATTACTGACTAATTACTGACGTTAACTATAATTTTTTGTAATAATTGACGATTTGACCTCAAATGACGAATTATTGAGGTCTAGTGGACGACACTTTGCTACTTATAACTATTAATCATTATTTAAAGATTGGTTAATAAATAACATTATTAAAATTAATATAATATATTATATAATTAATACTATCAATATTTTAGAATCATCCGAGACAGCACATAATATTTATGATAAATATTTATCAATATTTATTAATATTTATTTTTTCAAAATATTATATAAATAGTTTACACATATTTTATATATACGAAGAAAAAAATCTTTATTCAACATATTAAAATATAAACTAAATATTTTATATAATATTTATGGTAAATAAAAGATAAAGATTTGTATAAGTAATATTTTGTAAATATTTATAAATATTTCATAAATATTTGTAGAATATTTATGATTAATCTTTATGATTTGTCAAATCTAAGACCACAAAAATATTTATAAAATATTTGGATAAATATTTATAAAATATTTAAATAAATATTATAAATATTTTATAAATATTGCGTTCTGTCTGAGGTATAATTTAGCTTTATCAAAAGAACAGAGCGAAAACATATTTTTATAAGTTATTCCACATGTTATTTCGCATATGTAAAAATCAGGAAAAAAACTGTAAATTTATATTTATTAAAAATATTAGTTAACTACAAGTTTCATGTTTCTCGCATCTATTGAACTGATCTATAACAAATATGTATTCATGAGCATCAAGTGTTCATGGATCATCACAAAGTGCTAGGTAGCGTACGATCTTCGAAGTCAAGCAACGTCGACGGCGGTTCAGAGTTGGATGAGTGACCGCCGAAGTTAGGCAATTCCAAATGTGACTATGGTGTGGTGAGTCGCGATGCTTGTTGAAAAACAACGTAAATTTTTTTTTACATTATAATTATGTTATTTCGATATTTTCATAATGCAAGTACTGCATATATAGGACATGTACCCGAAATATTTTCTAAAACGTCAAAATAACGGCTTTTACTACCTGGGATAGTCATAAAAATGACGTTAAAATGTCGTCTTTATTAAATGTAATCTAAAAACTTATGTTTTGTCATAAAAATAACAATAAAATACCGTCAAATGTACGATACTAGCTTCTTGAAAATGACGTCAATAATATAAAAATAATGACGTATTTTTGACGTCAATATATGACGTCGTTAAGATGAGACAAATGTACGTCAGTTTTACGACATTTAGACGTCATTTTATCTCGACATTATGACGTCTGATTCGTCATAAAATGACCAAAAAATGCCGTCAATTAGACGACACCTTGCTACCTGGGTAGTTGTTACTAATGTTGGTATGGTCAATAATAATTGCAAAAAGATTTTGCTATTACTGCAAAAATTATAGCTTTTACTTAAATAAAAAAGCTTTTACATAAAAAATATTAGCTGTCCATATGGACAGTATGCGATTCACTATTATACAGGGTGTTTGGTAAAGATTTATGCAATTTTTATAAGCAGGTAGAGCGCATTAAGCTGAACATAAAATCCTCATCGTTTTTCCATTTTCACAATAGTTAACGAGTTATAGACTTGTAAAATTTTCTGTATTAGCCCGGCCTACCGGCAAATGCAAGCACGCCGAGCGCCCGACCGCGGCGGCCACCCCTCCCTAGCGCTTGAACCTTGAGATTGCTAGGCGCGCGGAGAGAGTTGTTACAACAAGCAGCAATGGCTACGCATAATGTGTACGTGTACATACATGTGTACAAAAAAATATCAGTTCTAATGCTTAAAGAAGCAATTACTAAATTTATTTTTTTTTAATAAATAATGATTATTTTTAATAAAAAATTTTTTTTGGTGATAGTCTTAAATGTCGTAAATTGTCATAAATTTTAAAAGAAGCTATTATCATGTGCTCAAAAACAAATTTATCCTTCTTTAAACAACATTAGAAAATTTTATCGATTAAAATGGAAATAACAACTAAATAAAATGTTTCAACTTTATATTCTTAATTTGTTTCAACTTTATATTCTTAATTAAAAATTAAATAACGAGGATATTTATATTTTTAATAAAATTAATCTTTGTGATAGACTTATAATACACGGAAAGAACTTTATGGTAAAAATTACTCTGGTAAGTAATAAACGCGTGACAAGGAGAAATTATGAAAATTTTTATTACGTTTTTCATCAAATTACGATAATATTTACATTACTTATATGATATAATTCTCTGAAATTTCTTCTTACAGTTCGTGGTTACTATCATAAATAATAATTCATACATAATTTTACTATAAAATTTTCTCCGTGTAGATTTACGAATATATGAATTTATTAAATGTTTGAAAACTTATAAACAATATTTATTTAATTCAAGAAAATTTAGTATGTAATGTGTGTGTATTTGGTGTGTGTGTGCGTGTGCGTGTGTGTGTGTGTAGTGTATGTACGTACATACGCGAGAAAAGAATAATCACTTTGTGACAGGAAAATGAATAATCATTCCTTAGTTCGCGATTTTATATCACTATTATTATTCATGCTGATTACTATACAATACACGCACACGTAGAAAAATATGATTCTAGTTTTAAGAAAATCAATTATTCATTTTTAATTTTATTCTTTTTTAATAATTATCTTATTTTTAATGGTTGAAAAGAATATTATATTGATAATAAACACCTCACTTTACACAAAACAAATAATGTTTAACATTTTCGTGTATGTATCACACACACACACACACACACACACCAAATACACACACATTACATACTAAAATTTTCTTGAATTAAATAAATATTGTTTATAAGTTTTCAAACATTTAATAAATTCATATATTTGTAAATCTACACGGAGAAAATTTTATAGTAAAATTATGTATGATTTATTATTTATGATAGTAACCACGAACTGTAAGAAGAAATTTCAGAGAATTATATCATATAAGTAGTGTAAATATTATCGTAATTTGATGAAGAACGTAATAAAAATTTTCATAATTCCTCCTTAGCACGCGTTTACTACTTACCATAGTAATTTTTACCACAAAGTTTTTTCCGTGTATTATAAGTCTATCACAAGGATTAATTTTATTAAAAATATAAATATCCTCGTTATTTAATTTTTAATTAAGAATATAAAGTTGAAACAAATTAAGAATATAAAGTTGAAACATTTTATTTGGTTGTTATTTCCATTTTAATCGATAAAATTTTCTAATGTTGTTTAAAGAAGGATAAATTTGTATTTGAGCACATGATAATAGCTTCTTTTAAAATTTATGACAATTTACGACATTTAAGACTATCACCAAAAAAAATTTTTTATTAAAAATAATCATTATTTATTAAAAAAAAATAAATTTAGTAATTGCTTCTTTAAGCATTAGAACTGATATTTTTTTGTACACATGTTTGTACACGTACACATTATGCGTAGCCATTGCCGCTTGTTGTAACAACTCCCTCCGCGCGCCTAGCAATCTCAAGGTTCAAGCGCTAGGGAGGGGCGGCCGCCGCGGTCGAGCGCTCGGCGTGCTTGCATTTGCCGGTAGGCCGGGCTAATACAGAAAATTTTACAAGTCTATAACTCGTTAACTATTGTGAAAATGGAAAAACAATGAGGATTTTATGTTCAGCTTAATGCGCTCTACCTGCTTATAAAAATTGCATAAATCTTTACCAAACACCCTGTATACAGGGTGTAATGTAATCGGAAGCCATCCCGTAATGGAAAGATTGACGGGATCGAGATGAACATAAAAGTCCAATATTGTCTTGGGTTAGGTCTATCAATAATCGAGATATAAATTTTTCAAATTGTACGAATGAGAGCGCGCCGTGTGAAGAGCCGAGACGCTCGAGCTGTAGCGCGGCCCACTGTGTCGAGCATTGGCTGCCGGCGGCGGCGGGAAGAAGGAGAAGCGGTGCCGCTGCCTGTGCTTCACCGCCCTCGCGTCTCACCGCACCGCGCCAACACTCGCGGCGATGGCCGCTACGCACATTCGCGATTACTTGACAAATTAGGAGTTAGCAGAGATATGACAAATTAAAACCGTAATAAACTGTTGTGATTAAGAAAGTCGAAAGAGCAAAAGCGACAGATACTTACGGAGTTTACAAATAATCTAATTTCTATCGTAATTTTGAATAAGTAAATTAATAAAAGTTTTTCGTACATTCACGAAAGAATCTTTCTTTTTCTTAAATATTTTATTTACAGTATCATACAATTCTAACTTTGTTTCTCATCGAATTGTGTCGCACTGAAAAATCTTTGATGAAAATCATTGATAAAAAATTACCATAAATTCACGATTGATTCTCAAATTGATAATTTTCTTTTATAAATGTATTATAATATTTGCCACATCAAATTCTCTCATCATTTTTTATCGTTTTTTTTTTTTCATGGAATGTTAAATTAACGAAGGTTTATCACGATTAATATTTCAGATAACATGCAAGCACACTAAAAGTAATATTACTTTAGTAATAATCTACGATTGATTCTTCATACATTCTCTTTTCGTAAATATTTAATTAGAAAATTATAAAATGAATATTATATATTCATATAATATGTTACACTCATTGTTCATAACACGATAGAAAAATATCTCTAGATGTAACAATTTCACAATAGATTATGCCTTCTACGATAATTATGCTTAGAGATCGATGTTCAATATTAAGTATTGTTAACACAATGAAGAGTTTTTCTTTCATAACGATAGGGAACTTGGAGTTTCTTTTAACTTTAATTACATTATTAATTACGACAGATTTTCACTGATTGATTTAGAATAGATACCAACAAAAATACGAGAATCTAATTGATTTCTCTTTCGTAATCCATTACTTGTCTGAATAAAAAAAAAAGAATTTCAAGAAGTGATATCATTGTCTATCGTTCTCTCGTTTCCTGTTAGGAAAGTATATTTTCTCGTTGGAATATGACAAAATATCTACGGAGACATCGTGTTTAATAGTTCTGTTGGAATATTTCGTAAACTTAAGTTCTCTATTATATAATTACGAAAGAAAACGCTTTGTTGTTAACCATACTGGTGACATTAACATCTCCAAGCATAATTACGATCGTATCGTATAATTTATCACGAAATCGTTAGATCAGGCATGAATACTTTTCTATCGTGTTACGAAGAGTGTTATATTATGGATAAATATTTCGTGCATTTCGTAATTTTTTAATAAGATACTTACAAAAAGAGAATGTATACAGAATCAATCGTGACAGACAATTCGTTAATTTACCATTGTATGAAAAAAAAGATAAGAGACGACGAATGAATTTGATGCGGCAAATACTATAATATACTAACAAGAAGAAACTATTAACCGCAAATTCACGGTTGTTCTTTATCAATGTAGAATTTGTAAGTATGATAAAACGCAAAGTATTACAAGAAACAGAAATATATCTGTGGATGTTTTAGGAAACGCTATCATTTCCGCACCACCACCGAGGTAAATAGCTTGGCGCGTTTTTTTTATAGTGGTTTCCCCAGTAGGCCTAATCCACTCGCATTATTTTAATGCAATAACTGTTCGAAGTGCTTCCCTCGTGCATGTAAGCAGAGTTCGGCTCTTCGAATTATCTGTTGCGTCGCACGGTGCACCATGTCTGGCGTGATGGTATTAAAAGCCGCTATGATTGCTTCGCGAGCCTCAGCTTCAGTACCATCACGCACATTTTCGACTTGAGCTTTTATATGCCCCCAAACAAAATAATCTAAGATATTTAAATCGGGTGACCGTGCCGACCAAGTGATTGGGCCACCTCGACCCATCCACTTGTCCGGAAAACGCCTGTCTAAAATTTCTCTTACTCTACGAGAAAAATGCGCGTGTTGAAATATCATGATTTCCCGTTCGCCGAGAGGAACGTCTTCTAGCAAAATTGGCAATTGGTTCTCAATAAATTCGGCGTATATTTGTCCATTAAGATGTGCCGGTAAAAAATATGGACCAATTTGAAAATGATCGCCAATAGAATTGTTATGGAAATAATGCAATAGAAAAGATTTCTTATTAGTTTGCAAAAATATTTACCACTCTGCCCGCAAATACTCCTGCCCACACATTTATTGACCAACGATATTGAAAGGTGCAAGGTCGAATAGCACGTGGATTTTCTTCTGCCCAGTAATTGCAGGAATTAAACGTGCCATTTGGTGTAAAAGTGGCTTCGTCTGTCATTAAAATAGTTGTCGGGAACAATGGATTTTGCCGACATTGAGCGAGAAATCCTGCGTGAATTTTATTAATAATTATTGTATCATAAAAGCATCAAATCAAAGAAAAACTAGAATATAAAAATAAAAATACCTTCACAAAAACAAATGCGTGCTATTTCATCATGCGGAAGAAGTTGCTGCACACGTTGCAGATGAAAAGGGCGCAACAGATTCTCTCGCAAAATATGATGCACCGTGTACTGTGATATTCCGAGTGCACGGCTTACACGACGTATACTATTGTGCGGATTTTCATTAAATGCACGCAGAATTTTTTCGTCGTCATCAACATGACGACGTACCGCTCTCTCATAACATCGATTCGCGAGAACTCCTGTCTCTATTGCACGTTGGAAACATCGCGTAATCACACGTCTTGAGGGATGCCGACGATTAGGGAAATGTTCTGCGTAGAGATGCTCCGCGAGAACAGCATTTCCGCTGGCCATCCCATAAAAATATATCATGTATGTATATTCTTCCGACGTGAAATTCATTTTGCACGTTATACACGTAAAACACAACTTAAGACGTCAAGAGATACGTGTAACAACATGAGCACGAGAAAAAACATTTGAAAATCGGAAAATTTAGTTGTGCTGCCCTCGGAACAAGAAGGCTGAATTAAAAACTAAAGATCGCTGGTCGATAAATATGTGGGCAGGAGTATTTGCGGACAGAGTGGTAAATATTTTTGAATTGAGAAATCTTTTTTGTCGCATTATTTCCATAACGTTTCTTGCCGTGTAAGCCGTGCACTCGGAATATCACAGTACACGGTGCATCATATTTTGCGAGAGAATCTGTTGCGCCCGTTTCATCTTCAACGTGTGCAGCAACTTCTTCCGCGTGATGAAATAGCACGCTTCTGTTTTTGTGAAGGTATTTTTGTTTTTATATTCTACTTTTTCTTTGATTTGGTGCCTTTATGACACAATAATTATTAATAAAATTCACGCAAGATTTCTCGCTCAATGTCGGCAAAATCCATTGTTCCCGACAACTATTTTAATGACAAACAAGGCCACTTTCACACTAAATGGCACATTAAATTCCCGCAATTACATATACTGGGCAGAAGAAAATCCACGTGCCGTTCGACCTTGCGCTTTTCAATATCGTTGATCGATAAATGTGTGGGCAGGAATATTTTCGGGCAGAGTGATAAATATTTTTGAATTGAGAAATCTTTTCTGTCGCATTATTTCCCTAACGTTTCTGTTGGTAATTTTTAGATTGGTCCATATTTTTTGCCGGCTCATCTCAATGGGCAAACATACGCGGGATTTATTAAAAATGAATTATCAATTTTATTAGAGGATATTCCTCTCCGCGAGCGACAAAATATGATATTTCAGCACGATGGAGCACCTGCGCATTTTTGTCGCAAAGTGCGAAATATTTTAGACAGGCGTTTTCCGGACAGGTGAATGGGTCGAGGTGACCCAATTACATGGCCGGCAGGGTCACCAGATTTAAATATACTAGATTATTTTGTTTAGGTTCATATTAAAGCTCAAATCGAAAACGTGCGTGATGGTACCGAAGATGAGGTTCGCGAAGCGATTATAGCGGCCTTTAATACCATCACGCCGGACATGGTGCACCGTGCGACGCAACAGATTGTTCGAGGAACTCTGCTTAAATGCACAAAGGAAGCACTTCGAACAATTACTAAACTAAAATAGCGAGAGTGGATTAGGCCTACTGGGGAAACCACTAAAAAAAAAAACGCGCCAAGCTATCTACTTCGGTGGTGCGGAAACGATAGCGTTTCCTAAAACATCCACAGATATATTTCTGTTTCTTGTAATACTTTGCGTTTTATCATACTTACAAATTCTACATTGATAAAGAACAACCGTGAATTTGCGGCTGATAGTTTCTTCTTGTTAGTATATTATAGTATTTGCCGCATCAAATTCATTCGTCGTCTCTTATCTTTTTTTTCATACAATGGTAAATTAACGAATCGTCTGTCACGATTGATTCTGTATACATTCTCTTTTTGTATCTTATTAAAAAATTACGAAATGCACGAAATATTTATCCATAATATAACACTCTTCGTAACACGATAGAAAAGTATTCATGCCTGATCTAACGATTTCGTGATAAATTATGCGATGCAATTTCTATTGTAATTATACTTGGAGGTCAATATTAATGTCAACTATCATCAGTATGGTTAACAACAAAAGTTTTCTTTCGTAATTATATGATAGAGAACTTAGAGTTTCTTCTATCGTTAACACATTATTAATTAATTACGATAGATTCTAACAGAACTATTAAACACGATGTCTCCTTAGATATTTTTTCATATTCCAATGATAAAATATACTTTCCTAACAGAAAACGAGAGAACGATAAACAATGATATCACTTTTTGAAATTCTTTCTCTTTGATTCAGAGAAGTAATGGATTACAAAAAAGAAATTAATTAGATTCTTGTATTTTTCTTGGTATCTGTTCTGAATCAATCAGTAAAAATCTGTCGTAATTAATAATGTAATTAAAGATAAAAGAAATTTCAAGTTCTCTATCGTTATGAAAGAAAAACTCTTCTTGTATTAACAATACTTGATATTGAACATCGATCTCTAAGCATAATTATCGTAGAAGGCATAATCTATTGTGAAATCGTTACATCAAGAGACATTTTTCTATCGTGTTATGAACAAAGAGTGTAACATATTATATGGATATATTGCGCATTTTGTAATTTCCTAATTAAATATTTACAAAAAGAGAATGTATGAAGAATCATAGATGTTAATTGTGATAAACCTTCGTTAATTTAACATTTCATGAAAAGAAAAACGATGAGAAACGATGAGAGAATTTGATGCGACAAATATTATAATACACTTATAAAAGAAAATTATCACTTTAAGAATCAATCGTGAATTTATGGTAATTTTTTATTAATGTTTTCACCAAGAATTTAACAAGTAGGAAAGCTAGACCGGTTCTAACTCGGGAGCTCCGAGGGGGGTGCGGGGGTGCGGGGGATTTCTTGCTGGTAAAGGGGAGGGGGAGGCGTCATTTTCTCCCCACCAACGTGACGCCCCCCCTCCTCCTTTAACAGCAAGAGACCCCGGCACCCCCACACCCCCCTCGGAGCTCAGGAGTTTTTGAACCAATAACCCCCCCCCCCGCCCGATTTTTTTACGTACTCCATATGTCACTGTAGACCATGTTGTGCTGGGAATGAAGAGATTTCACGTACTCCATATGTCACTGTAGACCATGTTGTGCTGGGAATGAAGAGATCTTTTGGAATCAATCTATCATTAGATTTTTTAATTTTTCTAACGATGCACCGATTCCAAAAGATTTCCCCCTCCTTCTTTTGATACAATTGATATGCGAAACCGCGATGGCGCGTCAGCCGACGGTTCGCGACAAGAGGATTCCAACGACCACGTCGAGTCAGGCTTACTTCCATTAGACCGACCTGACATGTCTGTCATGTACTGGGAATGAAGACATCTTTTGGAATCAAGCCATCATTAGATTTTTTAATTTTTAACGATGAGCTGACTCCAAAAGATTCCCCCTCCCCCAAGATATTAGAAACGTATAGTTTTTAGACTTACATTACGACTTTCGTCGTGTTGGGAGATATTTTTTTTTCACGTAATCCACGTCACTTGTGCGTTGAATTGGGAGCAAAGAGATCTAATGGACCCTGAGCAATATTAGATTTTTTTAATTTTTTCTAATATCGTACTGAGTCCAAGAGATCTTTCCCCTCCTCCTCATCGTTTTTGAAACCAGCACACACAAATGAATTTAATTACGATGATATAGTGGCGAGTCGATCGGTGCATAAGAACACCTCACATTCGCCAACAAAAAACATTCGCGTCAATAGTGTAACATGCAATTATGATTATAAAAAATATTAAAAACAATTTGCTGAAGATGATACGTGGGTACGTGACCATTGTCACCTAATCGACAAATATCACCAGCCTCCACGTATCATCTTCAGCAAATTGTTTTTAATATTTTTTATAATCATAATTGCATGTTTCGCGATATGACGCAAATGTTTTTCAAGTAACGAATGCGAAGCGTGCCCATCCACCAGGCGACTCGCCACTAATAGCACTTCTTTCACAGTTGACATGGCGATGGGCCACGTGATGAACAAAAAGCACCCCGCCTTCGGAGTCCGATGCATTCACGTCGTAACTGTTCCCCCAATTGATAAATTGTCAATCAATTGGGAAAAGAGCTACGCGTGAACGACTCGGACTCCGAAGGCGAAGTGCAGTCATCCATCATGCGACCAATCGCATGTATTATTTTCACACGCGTAAAAAACTGAATTCGCGAAACGCCTGTCTCAACGCGGATATGCCTAGCGTAACATGCCATTGCCGATTATATGGCAGTGACGCGAATGTATTTTTCGTTGGTGATGCGAAGTGTGCCCATCCATCAGGCGACTCGCCACTTTCACTAACACAGTTGATAAGGCGATGGGCCATGTGATGAATAAAAGTACCTCACCTTCGAAGTCAGAATCATTCATGTCGTAATTGTTTCCCGCAATCGATATATTGTTATATTTGTGAAAAAATTTTTTCAAGATCTAACGCAAGACCTCGATATTTACCAGTTTTTTACAAATATAACAATATATCGATTAGGGGAAAACAGTTACGACATGAATGATTCGGACTCCGAAGGCGAAGTGCAGTCATCCACCATGCGACCAATCGCATGTAATTTTCACAAGCGTAAAAAACTGAATTCGCAGAAACGCCCGTCCCGACGCGGAAATGTCCATCTCGACGGGTGGACGACTCGAGACTGACTGACTGACAATGAGTAAGTACACCTTTCTTATTGTGCGAGATGCTGCGTATGTAGCGGAATCTTTCATCAGTCGGAAGTTATTATTTAGACGTTAGATAAGATAGCGCCAACGCTTCGATCGATACAACTTGTAAATAAGGGATGCGGTCTAGCGTTCTCTCGCGCGCTCTTACTCTCATTCACCGCATATATATTTTTGCACGTTTTTACTCACACCAAGCTCATAATATTAATAAGGGAAGACGTGGGGAGGGGAAGTCGTGGGAATAATCTTACTCTTTGCTATCGGTGATAGACAAAATGTGTCGCCATAACAGTTAAAATTTTGTAAATAGAAACGCCGTAATTTTCTGTGTCGGCGTCGACTTATGAGGGGGACAATGCACGTAGTCGTGGAAGAAGATACCTTTTGAGACCTACCGAAGACAAAATAATATAAAAAATCTGAGAAGTGGTGTATAATTCAAAATAAGAAACGTTTGTCACACCGACTGACGTTTTAACTGAATTGTAAATAAGGGATGCGATTCGTGGAAGGGATGCGATTTGCGGTTAAGTATCGATACCTAATAGTTGCTTGTAAAAATAGCGGCTCGCTGTGAAATTGTATAGTTAAAAAACAAAATAACAAAATGCTTCGGTTGAGACAAAGGGAAAAAAGATAAAATATACAAAGATTAGATGTGGGAAGGGGAAAGTCGTTGGAAAAAAATTTTGAAATTCTCTCTACTATCAGCGATAGACGAAATCTATTGTCCAAACGGTTAAAATTTGTAAACAACAATGTTATAATTTTTTGTCGGCTGCTAACTTATGAGACGCGTAGTCATGGGAGAAGATACTCTTGAAATCCATCAAAGACAAAATAATGTGAAAATTTGAGAAGTGGTATAGGATGAAGAAATAAAAGACATTTGTCGCACCGACACCTCAATCGCTACGAGGGATGCGATTCGCGGTTTAGCACCGATATCCAGCTGTTCGCAGAATTAGGAGCTTTCTTTGAAATTATATATAAACAAAAATGGCGATGCCTATGTTCTGGTTGAGACAAAGGAAGACAAAGGGTTATAGGAAGTATATAAATGGTCAGAAAAAGCACGATCGCAGAGTCGACTTGAAGTTCAAGATGTGAGAAGTTCATGTGAGCAAATCAGTGTGACGTGAAAAAATGACTTCGAATAAAGTGATGGTGGAACTTGTAGACATTGCGGACGATGATGTCGAAGTGATAGACATTGCAGACGATGATGTCGAAGTGATAAACATTGCGGACGATGATGTCGAAGTGATAGACATTGCGGACGATGATGATGTCGAAATGATAGACATTGCAGACGATGAAAACGAAGTGATAGATATTGTGGATGGTGCAAATAATGTGATAAACATTGCGGATAATCATCCGGAAAACTTTAATGTTGTGGACAATATACAACAAATGGACGATGCCCAGATAATAGACGTTGTGAATGACATTAATTTTGAGGATATAATGGATGAAGAGAGCGTAGCATCGGAAGATAGTAACTACATTAGTGATGATTGCAGCGAGGACAGCGAGGATTATATCGATGTCGTTGAGAAACATTTGACACCTGCGGAAGTGCGTGCCATAACCGCAAGATCGAAACATTGCGGTATATACTTTTATTACACCACGGGTGGTACATATTCAGTATGTGCCGAATGCATTATGCGAATAGCGGACACTGATTTCGGAATAATGCATGCTTTTAGTAAACATATTACTAATGCGTTCGGTAGGCTGGATGGAAAATATTGCTCAAATTGTAGACAGCCCATGTTTGTAATGATTCCCAGTAACTTATGTCCGGTTTGCACAGTGTAAAGACTTATTAATAATTATTGAAAAAAATAGTATTAAAAATGGAACATTTTGAGCGCGAGCTGTTGGACCAAATTGACAGGGTCGCTACCTTGGGCGAGTGTTTCGAGTGGTTGCAGCGGTGCGACGAGTGTATCGAACGACTCGAGGAACATAGCCGCGTCAAGCGCCCTCGACTCAACGTTGGACAAAGACAATCTTTGGTGGCGAGAATCGCGCGACTCGCGGGTGAAAAGACGCGACTGCAAAGACGTTTCGTGCACGTCGGTGGTAATTACGCGAGTGACTCGTGCGACAACGCGGACAGACTTGTGTGGCGAGAAATTGACACCGCGTTTGAGAATCGCGTTCTGACAGGAGCGGTTATCAATGGGAACTACATTGAACCGCGAAAGTTTTTAGAAGACGCTGGTGGTATAGTACTCGAGCGAGTGCGGGACGCTATCGAAAGACACAACTCTGTGAAAGTGAACACCGCATTCAATGGCGTATTTGTAACGGGCGACAAACGCGCCAATAAAAGAAAGTATTACCACGAAAAACAGTAATCTCTTTAGAACATCAGACTTGGATGAGTGGTACGAGCGGTGCGTTATGGAGCCCACGTTAGCATCGCTCGAGGAATTCCAAGAACGCGATAGTGGGTGGGCGTTGTCGCGTATACAGAATTTGACTGTAAATGTGAATAAGTACAATTCTATGCGCGCGGGATGTCACGTGACATTACCGCGGGAAATAATAACAAAGCGTGCGGTTGTTAACGTGAAATCGATGGACAATGCTTGCTTCACGTGGTCTGTGATAGCCGCTCTATATCCCGCAGAAAGAAATTCAGAAAGAGAGTCATCGTACCCTCATTATACAAACGTTTTGAATTTCAATGACATTGAGTTTCCAATCGCGTTAAAAGACATTAAAAAATTCGAGAGACTAAATAATATTTCGGTCAACGTCTACGAGATCCAAAAGGATCAAACTGAAACCTATAAAATTCTCCCGCTAAGACTCTCCAACGACAAGAAGGAGAAGCATGTTAATCTGCTATACGTGCAAGATCTACGCGAAGACAACGTGGGGCACTTTGCATGCATCAAGGATCTGTCTCGTCTAGTGAGCTCACAACTCAGTAAAAAGGAACACAAAAAATATATTTGTGACCGGTGAGTAATAATTTTATAAATGTTGTATTAATTTTTTATAATAAAAAATAAAAATTTACGCTATTTTTTACAGATGTTTACATTACTTTAGTTCTGTGGAAAAGTTTGATGTCCACAGCGTAGATTGCCAGAAAATGAACGACTGCGCCATCCAATTACCTACTGAAGACGAGAAATGGCTGAGCTTCCGCAACATCAACAATAAGGAGCGTGTGCCGTTTGTCGTCTATGCCGACCTAGAGTGTACATTGGAGAAGATGGAGAAGGAGGATACGGAAATATCGTACCAACAGCATCATCAAGTATTTAGCTTGGGATATTATGTACATTGTTCGTACGATGACACATTATCGGGGTATTGGTTTCATCGTGATAAGAATTGTATCGCATGGTTCGCTAAACAACTAGAGAAATTAGCGCATCGCGTAAAATCAATTTTATTTGCTAAGGTCCCCATGGAAACTCTATCGAAAGAGCAATGGGAGGCATATCGTAACGCAAAGCAGTGTCATATTTGTGATAAGCCGTTTGCACCGGATGATACACGAGTGCGAGATCATTGCCATCTCACCGGTCGTTATCGCGGTCCCGCGCATTCGCTTTGTAACTTGTGTTATCAAAATGTGTTGTACATACCAGTAATTTTCCATAATTTATCCGGATACGATTCACATTTTATTATTAGAGAAATAGCCACAACATTCAAAGGGAATATCGATGTGCTTCCCGTTACAAAAGAAAAATATATTTCTTTTACGAAGCATGTCATAGGTACCGCCGATGAATTAGACCCAAACAATCACATAAAATTACGATTCATAGATTCATATAAATTTCTCAATTCTAGTCTTGAAAAATTGGCATCATTTCTTGGTAAAGAAAAACTAAAAATTGTACGTAAGGAATTTTCGAATTTATCTGACAAAGAATTCGATTTATTGACTCGTAAAGGCATATTCCCATACGAGTATGTTGACTGTGTCGCAAAATTGAAGGAAACGCGTTTGCCATCGCGCGAATTATTCTTTAGTTCGTTGACGGGCGATACTCTGAGAGCGATTACGCGCACGCCAAGAACGTATGAGATCGATTCTCTATTCGAACGCTGGGCGAATACAGCGATTTGTATTTGAAAACAGATGTATTGTTGTTAGCCGACATTTTTGAAAATTTTCGTGACAAATGTGTCGAAAGTTATGGTCTTGACCCCGCACATTACTATACATTACCGGGATTCACGTGGGACGCTATGCTTAAATATACACTCGTCAATTTCGAGTTGCTCACCGACATCGATATGGTAATGTTTATTGAGCGCGGTATACGCGGAGGTCTGAGTCAATGTTCCAGCAGATATGCGCAGGCTAACAACAAGTACATGCAGACGTACGATCCATCAAAACCATCGTCGTACCTCATGTATTTCGATGTAAATAATTTGTACGGATGGGCAATGTGTCAGCCGCTGCCCTATGGAGAATTTCGATGGGTCGAAGACGTCTCAAATTTTGACGTAAATGCGATCGCTGTTGATTCGCCAACAGGGTACATTCTCGAAGTCGATCTGGAGTATCCACAACATCTGCACGATAGACACACTGACCTACCGTTCTGCCCAACGCGCGATAAGCCGCCTGGCAAGCGAGAACGTAAACTTTTAGCGACCTTGCATGATAAGAAGCGGTACGTCATACATTATCGCAACTTGCAGCAATGCACTCGTCATGGTCTCCATATAACACAGATACACCGTGTATTACAATTCGTTCAATCCACCTGGCTTCGCGATTATATCGAGTTAAACACACAATTTCGTACCCTCGCGAAAAACGATTTTGAGAAAAATTTATATAAATTGACGAATAACGCCGTATTCGGAAAAACTATGGAAAATGTGCGCAATCACGTAGATGTAAAACTTTTGACAAAATGGACAGGACGATACGGTGCGGAGGCAATGATCGCTAAACCAAATTTCCATAGTCGCAGTATTTTTGCAGAAAATTTAATTGCAGTCGAACTCCGAAAACTTGAAGTGAAATTCAACAAGCCGATTTATGTAGGTATGTGTATACTAGACATATCGAAAATTTGCTTGTATGAATTTCACCACGAGTACATGCTACCTTTGTACCATGACAAATCTAGAGTGATGTACACAGGTACTGATAGTCTCGTGTATCACATCGAGTGCGACGACGTATATGAAAATATAAAACGTGATATTGCAAGGTTCGACACGAGCGATTATCCGACTGGTAACGCGTACGGTATGCCTCTTGCGAACAAGAAAGTTCCCGGGCTAATGAAGGACGAAAACAACGGTGCAATAATGACCGAGTTCGTTGGACTCAGAGCGAAAATGTACGCGTTAAAAGTGGATGGAAAGAATGACGCTAAAAAGGCAAAGGGTGTAAAGTGTAACGTTGTCGCAAGAACGATAACATTCGACGACTACATGCGGTGTCTGCGAGATGAGATAGAGATGACGCGTCATCAGACGTGTATACGATCTAAATTGCATGAGGTATACACGGTACGTGAAACGAAAATCGCTCTAAGTCCATACGACGACAAGCGGTATCTCGTACCTGATTCAATAAAGACGTTGCCGTGGGGACATTATCAAATACCTTTATAATATTTTTTTATTGTACAGCCATTTTTTATATTTGCGTTTTTATGTATTTTTATACTTTACATTTATATTTTAATGTTCACGTTTCACATATTTTATAGTTTATATTTATGTGTAACGTTAGAAATGGACGATGGAAGGATAATAAAGATGCTTCATATATGTCACAAAAATTATATATTTTTTATATAATGTATGCACTACACTTTTTATGTTTATAATAAAAAACAATTTTTTATACTGATTAAATAACATTGTCTTTGTGTATCCACGAATTGTGTGATCCATCGAATCCCAACCACTTGACATAAACCTCGTTTCCTTTCCTGCGCAATACTTTCTCTACCAGAAATACGTCCGGGTGAGTCGCGCGATGCAACTCATGCTCGTAGAACGCTCCAGCGATAGATGTTCCGCGATAATCTTCGAGTAAATAAGTTACGGGGTTGGTACGCTGCACTTTAACGATCTTGAACACCTCGGTTGTCCAATTTGGTGTGTAACCTTTCTCGAAAATTGTCTTGTACTTGCTCACGCGTACAGAGTCGCCTACTTTGAATTTCGCTGGACCAGCAATCTTTATAGTGCTGTATATTGTATCCAAGAGTCTTTCAGCCATCGCAGGAGTTACGTCGACGGGTCGCACACCAATCGTTCGGTGTTTCCGAACGTTGTAATTCGACACGAGACGTGATAACAGGTCAATCCACTTGTAATTACCGTTGAGCGTAAACTGCTTCCACATATCGTTCTTCAGCGTGCGATTAAAGCGTTCGACGACCGACGCTTTCATTACTGAGTACGTGGAATAATGGTTAATGTCATGTTTTTGCAATAGTTTCTGCACGTCGGCGTTGTAAAACTCCTTCCCCATATCGGTTTGTAAATTTTTCGGACGTCTGCCGCTCTCTTGAATTATCTCAGCGATAGCGTCATCTGTCTCGCTTCCACTTTGGCTCTTGAGCGGTATAGCCCACGCGTACTTGCTCAACACATCGATGACGGTAAGTATGTAGTGGTAACCTTTGTTGAAACGTGAGTACGGAATCATCTCGACGATATCGGCCTGCCACAGATCATCGTATCCTCGAACTATGACGTGTCTCCGCGGAAAATTTTTTCTCGCTGAAGCGTGCAGTTCCTCGACAAGTCGTCGTTTTTCGGAACTAACATTAGATTTCAGTAATTTCATGTTTGATGTATAGGGTGACGTCGATCAACTGATTTGTTTTGACGATACGCAAGTTAATTTATAATAAGGCCTCCCTCGCGAAGTTCTTCGATGATGGACAGCATCTCGTTGTCATGAGCGTTATGACCAGCCCGATGCGAGGCTTCGAGCAACCGTAGACGATCCACCAGTTTATTAGGATCGTCCCAATGCACGTAATCGATCATGTTGTCGTTTAGTGTCATAGCGCGAGGTAATTCCTTTCCGATTGCATCATCGTTTGGTGTCATAGCGCGAGGTAATCCCATTCCGCTCGTAAAATCATATTTTAATAACGGTGCAATTATATATTTATACTTGTATCCCTTATTGGCTAATAATCGGCCGTGTGTAACGTAATTACGTTTATGCGCGTTTGTAGCCAACAATATATCTTTGTACTTTCGTTTATCGTTTTCCGTGTAGACTGAATCGTTGGGATATCGTTTAAAGATCAGTTCGTAAAGACCGTGTGTACCAACGTATTTTACATCATCGATAATTATGTGATCACTACTGTTGACGTCGAACGTTTTATTACCCAACATCATACCATCCTTGTCTAAACGAACGTCGTACACGGTATCCATAATGTTCTCTTTTTCACCACGACCGCTGAGAAAATCTCCGATGTACTTTTGACCCAGCGGCCCCAAGTGCTGAGATAACGTTTCTAGACCTTCTGACGTTTGTAATCGATTTCGAATGGTTGTCGCAAACGAATCGTCGGCGGATTCAAAAACAGTCTCGAGAGCCTTATTTAACGGTTTTGGAGCTTCAATTGTTGATTGTACAGCTACCGTACGCGGTGTGGACGTTATCGCTGACGGATCTATCACGTCGTTGGACGTACGCTGCACCGACGGTGACGGTATATTCATTGCATCGTTTGACGTATGCTGCACCGATGGCGACGGTAAATTCATTGCATCGTTTGACATATATCGCATCCATTTGTTCGATTCACTTAATGCATGGTCCACTGAACTGTCTTTTCGTTTTCTCTTATTTTTTATCACATCCTTCTGGATGAACGATGTTTCGATGCCTACGTCATCGACACGCGGTTCTTCCTTTATCACGCGGACGCCGGAATTATCGACGATCTTTTGCAGCGGCTCGATGAGCGGCTCGAAGTGTCTCTTCGCCGCGATATTCTCCTCGATCCTACCGGTCTTCAAAGCGCGATGTTTCTTACGAATCGATTCGCTCGTTTTCTCAATTTCCTTCGCGATTTTCTCGCGCTCACGCGTTTTGTTGTTCCCAATCATGTTGACAGACAGCGTCGATCGCTCACGTTTCATCCCCAACAAAGTATCGATGACGACTAATCGCTCCGCAGCATCGCGAACTCGTTAAATCCTCTTCTATATCGCCCGTTAGTAAGTGAACTATCCTTGTCTATTACTAGAAATCCATAATCACGCCGCCAACAATCACGACATAACGCACAAAAATCATCGTATGACATATCGGTGTTAACATGATCGTTGTACACATGTTTCAGGTTGGTACCATCCTGTTTAAACAGGATCAGCAGGTTTGCGTTGTCGCGTATAAGATGTTTAGGTATTCTCGCGTACGACTGACAAAGATAAAAGCAGTCGACGTTCGAATGCCGACCCATCGCAAAATACTCTCTCACGGCATCCTGCTTGTCGCACGCAATATCGTCAAAGATGAAAATTGAGTTTGGACGCGCTTCATTCGGCGGAATGACGTCACAGTTATTGGAGAACGTAAAATAGTTAATTTCATTCATCGATCTTAACAAATTTTCCAAATACCGATATTTCGGCTGTTGCAAAGATTTCGAGTACACGTACACGTTCTCGAAACGTACACCGTGCGGATATTCCAACAAGTTTATCATAATGTTGGTTTTACCGCAGTTCGATGGGCCACAAATAATCGCGCGGTTAGTAGGCAGCATCGCTCCTCTCTCCGTCATCCCCCATTAGTCGTAACTTGTCATCGTAATTCGTAACGCATATCGCCAACGGCTGTCACACGAATCTGATGTTTTCGGAATCTGATTATATAGTGGAATCGATCGACCTATTTATAGGCGAGTGAGTGCAGCGTATGCTGTATATGAGTATGTGTGCGTGTGTGTGAATGCAGCGTACGGATAGAGAAAGCATAAAGGAAGAAGATAAGCTCATTACGGCGCGTATCAATGGCCGCGCGAAGAAGGAAGATAAGCTCGTCGCAGCGTGTATCAATGGCTGCGCGGGCGTGACGCTATACCCCGCAATGGTTGGGCGTGATCGCTGTGTTTATCAATAGTCGGGCGTGACACAACTTATCACCGTGCGTACTAATGGGCGATCCTGTTGAAGATGACTGCTAAATTAATATAGAATTAATATTTTTACGTTCGTTCACATACTTCTTACATTCATTCACATACTTTTAACGTTCGTTCACGTATTTTCCACGTTCGTTTACGTACTTCTTATGTTCGTTTCACGTTCGTTCACGTACTTTCCACGTTCGTTTACGTACTTCTTATGTTCGTTTCACGTTCGTTCACGTACTTTCCACGTTCGTTCACGTACTTTCCACGTTCGTTTCACATACTTTCCACGTTCGTTTACGTACTTCTTACGTTCATTCACATACTTCTTATGTACTTTCCACGTTCGTTTACATACTTCTTACGTTTATTTCACGTTCGTTCACATACTTCACACGTTCGTTCTACATTCGTTCACGTACTTCTTACGTTCATTTCACGTTTTAAACATCCTTACGTATATGTATAACCGTTTCATGTTTAACATCTCTCTATATATTTTTTTCTTTATTCAGAACGCAACATGTTGCGATCTGAGGCTATTTATAGGCGTGTAAAATCACGCATCGCTCAGTATCAAACATGTATCTTATACTGTCACACCCCTCCGATATACTCGAATTGAGCGCCGAGCAGTTAGAATTCGTGCCAAAACCTATTTTGCTACGCGTGTGTGGCAACTACATCGAACACGTGTGGGACAGGCTTCCGGAACATATAAGGGCTGATCTAGAGGTTCGAAGCTATCGTCGTTGCTACGAGCATTACAATCAACCGTGGCAGCGGACGCACATCGACGGACCAGCGCCGTTGATCAAAAATTGTGTCGAATGCCGGCTGTCGCAACGGTAAAACGCGGCTGTGGTCAACTGCTGAATCGCGCGATAAACGCTCTTCCTTTCGAATTACATATTCCCGGTTACCAGTTTTGCGGTTCGGGTACTCGGCTGAAAAAGCGATTGGCCAGAGGTAATCAAGGTATAAATCCGCTCGACGCGGCGTGTCGCGAACACGATATTGCGTACTCCCAGAGCAACGAGCTCATCGACAGACACGCAGCGGACAAGATACTCGCGGACAAAGCGCTAAAACGGGTAATCGCGAAAGATTCACCTCTCGGGGAAAGAGCAGCAGCTGCTGCTGTCTGGGCAGCCATGAAAGCCAAGACGAAGATTGGTATGGGTATGAAGAAGAATTCAACGAAAAAATCGACGAAAAAAAACGCATACTTCAGGCTGCAAAACGAGGTGGTGCATTACCGATTTTACCAATATTGGGTGCACTCGGATCCTTGATTGGTGGAGCGGCTGGTGTGGCAAAGGCGGTGAACGACAACAAAGCCGCGCGACGTCAGCTCGAGGAGTTACAGCGTCACAATCGCGCGATGGAAGGTCACGGCTTATATCTCGCCCCATACAAACGCGGGCGAGGACTGTATCTCGCCCCGTACAAACATGGAAAAGGTGTACAGAAGAAAAAAAAACGTCGAAGAAACATTAACACTACCCACAGGTGCGACGACGAACGTGCAATTGACGCAACTAGCAAAACGCGCGCGTATTCCATATTTCAGAGGTGTTTTTATGCGTAACGCGTTACCGACGAGTGGTGCGCGTCTAAACGAGAGTGGTATCATAAATTTGGACGATACGACGGGCCCCGGCACTCACTGGGTGGCGTACGCAAAGAGGGGTAACCACGTCGCGTATTTCGATAGTTTCGGCAATCTTCGACCACCTAGAGAACTAGTACGATACTTTGGGGACGGGGTGACAACGATTGAGTATAATCGAACGTCCTATCAAACGTACGATCAGAGCATTTGTGGACAACTCTGCCTGCAGTTTCTTCAACGCGTGTAAATTTAAAAAACTGAACTAGTACCGCAAAGACTCAGTATTTCACCACCATCATGTCGCTGACGTTTACCCTGAGCGGCAAGAGCAGCGTTCTCGCGGCACACTATTCTCCAGCTATAGATTTGAGCGACGATGATTATGAGCTCGGTCTAACGATTTTTGAAACCTATAACACGATACCGAACGTGAATGCCTCAAACAATACGTTTTACTTTGACAAGGATAACACGGAGATTACGATTCCCGAGGAATCTTACGAACTGCGAGCTATAAACGAATTTTTGAAACGCACAATTTCACGAAAACGCAACACGATGGAACTCATTCCGGTGACGTTACGCGTGGGGGCAACGATGATGATAATGATGGGGAGTATCCGATAACGCTTCGCGCCAACTACAATACAATGAGATGTGAGATCAAATGCGCCTACAGTATACATTTTGGTAAACCCAACAACATAGGATCGCTGCTAGGATTCTCACCGAAGCGTGGTGTACTGCTACCGCGAAAATGGCACGAATCGGACGTGTCGATCAACATAATGAACGTGAACATTATTCGCGTGGAATGCAACGTGACCGCGGTCGCGTACAGCAACAATAAGAGTGTACACACGATACATGAGTTTTCACCGAGAGTGCCACCAGGATATAAGATATCGGAAAGGCCCACACAAATCATTTATCTGCCAATCATCGTGCGGTGCATTACGGATCTGACAATACGCGCCGTCGATCAGAACGGACGATTGCTTGATTTTCGAGGAGAAGAAATCACCGTCAGACTGCACGTGCGACGACGGTTGCAACAATAACGCGAACGTGAGATGCTCGTGCTAAACACATCGCAGCGCGCGAAAGATAACGTTATCTCCACACCAATGCCAACATTCCAACAGTCACCCGATACTCTTGCGACAACGTTTAATAATATTCAATCATCCTGTTGTCCCGAGAAAAAGAAGCTCAACGCGTCGAACGTTAAATTTTTACAATCTCTGGGATTCGCGGTGCGAAACGTCTGATAACGATGACTGACATTCTAAACATCGGAGACGAGCCAATCTTCGATGATCGCATCGTCAAGATCGAGACTCATACGTACAATCCGTTTGCCAACACAACGTTCGGGCACAGCGACGAGATACAAATACCCATACACCAACAGGATCTGTACACATTGCCGTTCGAAAGTTTTCTATACATCGAGGGAAAAGTGACAATAAACAAACCAGCCGAGGGATTTTCGGTGGTACTGGGAAATAATTGTGTCGCGTTCATGTTCGATGAGATTTGATACGAACTCGACGGTGTAGAAATTGATCGCAACAGAAATGTTGGAATAACCAGCACACTGAAAAACTATGCAACTGTGTCGTCAGACAAAAACGTGATTCTGAGGAACGCAGGATGGATTTCGGGTTGGGACGTGAATGGATACTTTAATTATTGCGTACCACTCAACATGTTGTTGGGGTTTTGCGAGGATTACAGACGCGTGGTGATCAACGCTCGTCACGAGTTAATTTTAATACGCGCGCGTAACGATAACAACAGTCTAATGGGAAGTTGGAACCCACGATTGATATATTCAAGATACAATGGCGCATGCCTCACGTACTGCTGAACGAGATACATAAGTTGTCGATGCTGCGTACTCTGGAGAGCGGACGGTACCTGAGCATGGCTTTTCGTTCGTGGGATCTGTACGAGTTTCCACTATTGCAGCAAACAACTAAGCATTCGTGGGCCATCAAGACCGCTACTCAGCTTGAGAAGCCACGATATGTTATCTTTGCTCTGCAGACGGGTCGAAAGAACATTGTATCCGAGGATCCAAGCCGATTCGATCATTGCAAATTGACAAACGTGAAACTATATCTGAACTCGGAATGTTATCCATACGACGATATAAACTTGGATTTCGATAAAAATAAATTGGCAATTCTGTACGACATGTACGCGCGTTTCTGCAAGGGTTATTATGGATACGAGTATCTCGAGCCGAACCTCACCACTTCAACTTTTCTACTTAACGGTCCATTCGTAATCATCGATTGCTCTCGACAAAATGAATCGATCAAGAGCGCAACCGTGGACGTGCGCATTGAATTTGAATGCAAAGAGAATGTGTCGATGAATACCACCGCGTACTGCCTCATCATACACGACCGCGTGGTTCAGTACAACCCGTTGACAAACGTTGTGCGCAAAATCACCTAACAACGTTGTACATTAAAGGAGAGGGAGATAAGACAATATATAACTCTACGACGCATCGAAGTCAATCACAGTATTCTCAACGACAGCTGTCATGCTTGTACCAACGTTCGTAGACCTGCAAGGTTTCATCGTTGGAGGAAAATTTATCGTTAAGGAATTTGCCTCTCTCAAAGATGGATTTGAACTCACCCACTACTTGTTTACACCCACTTATCCATGGGAATACCTTACCAAGGCAGAAAGATGTCAGGTGGCATGGTTGAAAGTGAATCATCATGGAATATCATGGGAGGATGGATTAATTCCACACAGCATGGCTAAGAGTTTGATTACAAAGGCGGTAATGGGTACAACTGCAACCGATGATGAAATTCTCGTGTACGTCAAAGGATGTGAGAAACGAGAATGGTTGCGTGATTTGCTTCTGGACGAGGCGAGACAGGAAGCTTACGTCGAGAATATCGAGACGCATTACGAAGACATAGAACCTCTAAACAAGTTGGACATTATGTACACTTTACGATGTCAGAATCATGTGAACAACTGTGCTTTACAAAATGTATTTAAGCTGTTTAATTGGTGGTCCAAGAATAAAAAATATATATCGTATCCATTTTTACATTCTTTTACCCCCTCATATTTCCCTTTTTCCCCATCTCGTTTTATTTATACAATTTTTAACTTAAAACTATTTAGGAAAAAATAATTCAAACAATATCATTTTTATACATTTATTTTGTTATATAAAGCATAACGTACAATATGATTCACAACCTAATTAGCTTACAGTTTACAAGACTGGTTTTCTTTACACATTTTACTTGTCATATAAAGCATCATATACAATATTATCGAAAGCGTAAGCAATTAGCTCACACTCTACGAGACATGTTTTATCATATTTTTCGCGTAATAACTTTGCAGCGTCGCTTTGATTAGTAATATGATTTTGACGCAAAATAGTAATAAACTTCTTATATTTATCGCTCACGCTGTACGTATGTTGATCTAATTGATGACATACATAATCAACACAATCTTCAAGTTCATATAGGAACAGTAAGGTTGACGGCTTCATGTACATGCAATTATCATGCAACACCAACTTTATAATATTTTCATCGCGCATTTTTACAAGTTTTATAATCAGATCACAAACTGCAAATCTTGAAGATACTGCACAAATCGTTGTGCAGTCAAAATAAGCTGACCGCACAAATCGTTCAATATCCACCCGTCGATCTATAAACGTTTTCCATGTTGCGTATGGCAAAATTATTTGATTGCCCCTGTTGTCACCAAGCAGTATTTCCACATAAGATATAGATCCCACGCCGATTGCAATATCCAACTATTTGTATGCCGTGGCGGTCAAGGCGTATCTCCTACCCAAGATGCGTGGAATATAACGCGGCTGCGATAATGCTCTGTAAAAAAAATATAGCTCGCTATAGAAAAATATAAGATATTAATACGAAGAAAATTTTAAAAATTATAAAAAATACTTACGGTTTATCATTCGCCTCGTTCTGTTGGATCGGAACGTAATAGTTCATGCTGTACGTTTCGGGAAGCTTTTGAAGTCTGTCTTCCACCGACTGAGGAGCAAACGAGAAGTTTTGCTGTCCGTCTTGTAACACGCGAGTGATGCGGTACCATTGTCAGAACTCTTCTTATATTGTACACCCCTCCACAAATTTTTTAATCCTTTGTCTCAACTGGAGCACTCATCACACCCAATAAAATTACAGCGTTGCCGACGTTTATAAAATTACAGCGTTGCCAACGTTTAAATCACGTGATCATCGAGAGCCAATCACGTTATCGCGAAACATGTTGCAACATGTTTAATGCAACGTTGCCCCCCCCCTCTAACACCCAAAACAGGGAGGGGGTAAAAAGCAGCATTTTTTATATCAATACCCCCTTATAAAAACATATCAAGTTTTCAAAAACATATCAAGTTTTTTCAAAGGCACCGCAAAATAATTTACGTCTGATAAGCGGGATATCAGTTTACTTCTGATAAGCAGTTTTTTCCCGGAGCCCCGGGTGACGTCACCCCCTCCCCGCCGTAACACCCCCGCGCCCACAAATCCCCCCCGCACACCCGCACCCCCCTCGGAGCTCCCGACTTAGAACCGGTCTTGTATTCTTACTTTAACAGTACGACACAATTTGATGAAAAACAAAGTTAGAATTGTATGATACTGTAAATAAGATATTTAAGAGAAAGAAAGGTTTTTTTGTGAATGTACGAAAAACTTTTATTAATTTACTTATTCACAATTACGATAGAAATTAGATTATTTGTAGATTCCATAAGTTTCTATCTCTTTCGCTCTTTCGACTTTCTTAATCACAGCAGTTTATTACGGTTTTAATTTGTCATATCTCTGCTAACTCCTAATTTGTCAAGTAATCGCGAATGTGCGTAGCGGCCATCGCCGCGAATGTTGGCGCGGTGCGGCGAGACGCGAGGGCGGCGAAGCACAGGCAGCGGCGGCGCTTCTGCTCCTTTTCCCCCGCCGCCGGCAGCCTATGCTCGACACAGTGGGCCGCGCTACAGCTCGAGCGTCTCGGCTCTTCGCACGGCGCGCTCTCATTCGTAGAATTTGAAAAATTTATATCTCGATTGTTGGTAGACCTAACCCAAGACAATATTGGACTTTTAAGTTCATCTCGATCCCGTATATCTTTCTATTACGGGATGGCTTCCGATTATATTACACCCTGTATACACACACATAGAAGGAAGGTTTCATTAAAAAATTTTATTAAATGAAAAGTAATTTATAGATTTTTTCTATAATAACACAGAGATTTACACACATATATATACACTGGCGCAAAAAAAAACAAAACAAAATTTTTGACCGATTTTTAGGCAATTTTCAAAGTGATGCAACTTTGCGAAAAATCATCCAAATTATATGTACCTTTTTTTAATTTAAAGAGCAAAGACTCTACTTTCAGCATCCCTAGGCGAAAGTTTCATTTGTTAAGTGCGAACCTTTTGTATCGTATGAAAACCAAACATGTGTTTTTTAATTGAAAAAAGTAAAAGTTTGTTGTCATTTTGCACAAGTTTCTCGTTAAAATCTTGCTAATATTAATTCTGATTCTGAAAGTTCATTCTTTTCTAAGCAATTTAAAAAAAAAAAAATGTCGATACGATGGTTTTTGTTGATTGCACACGAGTTTGAAATTTGCACTGCATTTTAGGGTATTTTAGCAAGTATACGGTATTTTTGAATATCATGAATTTTGAGTAACAATATGATATTGCACATTGATTTTATTCGTGTTGAACTCAATCATATCGCTGTCATCACATGGGCCACATGATGTACAAAATCTGATCGTCATTTTCCACGTGGTGCAGATCGGGTCACTTTGATGACGTATGATTGAGTTAAACACGAATAAAATTAATGTGCAATATCATATTGATACTCAAAATTCATGATATTTAAAAAATACCATATTTATTCGCTAAAATACCTTAAAATGCAGTGCAAATTTCAAACTGGCGTGCAATCAACAAAAAACATCGTATCGACATGTTTTTTTTAAATTGCTTAGAAAAGAATGAACTATAAGAATCTGAATTAATATTAGCAAGATTTTAACGAGAAACTTGTACAAAATAATAACAAACTTTTACTTTTTTTAATTAAAAAACACATGTTTGGTTTTCATGCGATACAAAAGGTTCGCACTTAACAAATCAAACTTTCGCGTAGGGATTCTCAAAGTAGAGTCTTTGCCCTTTAATTTGAAAAAAAGTACATGTAATTTGGATGATTTTTCGCAAAGTTGCATCACTTTGAAAATTGCCTAAAAATCGGTCAAAAATTTTGTTTCGTTTTTTTTTTGCGCCAGTGTATAAAACCGAGGTTTAGTATGCCATTAAATTGTATATATATGATTTGGGAGCGTCCCAGATGCGCACAGTAATAAACGGACACAGCAGGCTGAGTGAAACGGACACAGACCAAATGCGCACAGACCAAATGCGCACAGATCAAATGCGCACGGACCAGATGCACACGGACCAAATGCGCACGGACCAAATGCGCACAGACCAAACGGACACAGTAACCAACAAACTTATCACATGGGTTGCGACTTTTCGGGCACCTCTACCGACGGGGTGAGTGCGGGAGGGGGGGCAAAGCCGCGCGCGCGCGCGCGCGCGCGCGCGCGCGCGCGCGTGTGTGTGTGTGTGTGTGTGTGTGTGCGCGCGCGCGCGCGCGCAAAGTATTCTCTGCACCACATAGGTTTGCGACTGTGCGCATTTGGTCTGTGTCCGTTTCATTCAGCCTGCTGTGTCCGTTTATTACTGTGCGCATCTAGGACTCACTCTATGATTTTATGTATGCAAAAAATATATATATATCGTTAATAAGATAAAATTTCTTTGCATACATAAAATCATATAACCTCGGTCATAATTGAAATCTGAACTACGGATTACATTGGACTACGTGGACTACATTTCTGTAAACTTCAGCGCGATGCAAACTTACAAATAATAAAATGTTATAATAAATATTTTGAACTAATTTAAATACATAAATGTAATGTGCAATATTTATAATTTGCAAAAAATAAATCTATTTAAAAGTTGCATAAAATAAACAGTAATTTGTAGTAGATGTTTTATATATTTAGACAGATATGTATAACACATAATCGTTAATAACATTAATGACTTAAATTTATAAAACAGTGTATACGTGCGTGCGTGTGTGTATGTGTGAGTGTGTGTGTGTGTGTGTTTATTTGTATACTAACCTCGATTTAAATCTGAAGTTGTTTCTCTGCACGAGACAAAATTCGCACTGTCTTGTGAAGCTAAACATAAAAAATGTAAGTTATTGTTCCAATAAAATTGTAATTTTTTATTTCATCCTATATATATAATATTAATTAAATGTACATGTGATATAATACTAAGGACCGGTTTCACAATCTCCGATTAACTTTAACCGGTGGTTAGTCCATTGGAATTGAACAATCGTATCCGTCATTAAAATAAAATGACAAATGCGATTGGTTAATTCTAATGAACTAATCGTCGCTTGAAGTTTACCGGAGACTGTGGTACCGGGTCTGAATATTGTATACTATATAATACATGTTGTTTTTAAATATTATAAAATAAATTTATAAAATAAATTATTCATATTAAAAGAATAAAAAATAAGATATTTTAGTATTTATTTAGTCTTTTATTATTTTAGTATTTATTTTATATTCAAATCGCGTTTTTGTTTAAGTTGTTAAGCATTTGATAAAATTAAATTGTCAAATATTTTGATAAAAATAATTACTTACAAAAATTATCCACTTCGTCTGTATCTGCAGTGTAGGAACTACAGGATGCAATGTTGTCTTGGTTTGTCCTTGTGTATATTTTAACTTTATTTTTAGAGTACTTTAGATCTGCAAATCATATGATTTTTTAAATATCTATAATTTATTGTATCCTTTTTAATGTGTGAATGCTTTCTTACCTTTATGTATCTGAGATGCTTTTCTTTTCAATGATCCTCTAGTGATGTCAGTTTGACAGTTTGGAGATTTTGGAAGAGATGAGATTGTTGAATCAGACTGTTCATCATCTTCAGAGCTTGAATCATATATTTTAGCAGCTCTGATTTTTCGTGATTTTTTTCAAATATTCCTCGTTTTCGGTACACGAATTTAAATCAGATAAATTTTCCGCTTGTTTTAATTTTTTCCGTGCCATTGCATAGTCGACTGAAAAAAAATTGTATTCACATTTTTCATAATATAAAATAATATAAAAAATATGCAAAATGTAGAAAATTAATACATCATAAAAAAGTAAAAAATAATATAATTATTGAGCTATGTGGTATATTTAACTGATGCTTTTGATTATATATATATATATAATATTAAGCACTAAAATCCAACCTCGATTGTATTATATTTAACCATTTCTTTATTTATTTTTATCAAAGTGGTTCTAGTTCACTTGTGATTTCTATTTATTAAGATTATCGTTTATTCTTTTAATATAAACTGAATAATTTATTTTGTTGTGGCCCTTTGGTGGATAGAGGGACACAGGTATTTGGGATCGTCCGTCGATACTCCTCGGGTCAGGTTTCGTGAGAGATTGTAGCCGAATGTCATATAACAATGTATATATATTTAATATCTTGATTACACTGAGTTACACTGATTTGATTCGTTAATACTCGTGACAAATATAAAAGAATGAGCGACATACGTTCGTCGCTGTATAATGTGTAGCAAAGCCCGCTCGTTGTCTGTACCTCGATGTTTATATACACCGATTTTTGGTGTATAACCGGGGAGGGTACTTCCCGGTCATTGGCCTTTGGTCAATGTTCTTGCTTAGCCAGCAATTGCTAGCTATGCAGATTCCACCCCAAAATCAGGAGATTTTGGGTGTTGTTTATTAAGCAACCGGGTGCATTGCCCGGTGCGACGCCCGGTATGTAGGCCGGGCGATGTCCGCGCGCGAGTTGACACCTAATATTGCTTGCGACATTTCTTGTGTGAGTACATCACACTCACAACAATTTAATAAATTAGATGTTTTAAACATGAAACGAGTTTTAATATTAGTTAAAACATTTATGAAATTATTAAATATGAATAAACGAGGTCTGGTCCACGGGGTAGTCGATAAAACCGCGAGCGAACACATTGACGGTGAGTATGTCGAAAAATCTACGCAAATCTACGTGGAGATTCGCGTCTCTCTCTCCCTCTCTGTCTTTTGTCACGAGATAAATCTCAATCGCGAGCGCAACATAAAGAGTTCCAGTCACCTGTAATAAAATTATTCTTTTATTATAAAAAAATGATTTGCTGTACAGCTTTGCAACTATAACGATAACCTCTACTAGTTTATTAATTACAAAATATATTAAAAAATATATTGTTCTTTATATAAAAATATATTATTCGTAATTGTACATAATATTTTAAATAATATTACTTGAAAAATAAAATGGATTACCTTCAATATTAATTACGAACAAGGCTGAACGAGGTCGAGAGTTCGTCACACATGGTCACACATAAATCGATAGATGGTCGGCTGGAAAACATTGATGCAGAGAGTGGCACCCGTTTGGCCACGTCAATATTGGCCACGGTCCCGATTGGCCACGTCAATATTGCCCACGTCAATATTAATCAATTTTTTTGCTTAGCGTGAAAAGTTGCAAACCTATGTGGTGCAGAAAAATGCTTTGCGCGCACGCACACACACACACACACACACACACACACACACACACACACACACACACACACACACACACACACACACACACACACACACACGGGGTGGGGTGCAAGGGGGGCCTTCGGCTCTCTCTCCCGCACCCACCTTGTCCAAGTCGCAAACCCATATACAGTAATGACGTGGCCAATAATGACGTGGCCAATAATGACGTGGCCAATAATGACGTGGCCAATAATGACGCGTGGGCAATAATGACGTGGGCAATAATGATGCGTGGGCAATAATGACGTGGGCAATAATGACGCGTGGCCAATATTGACGTAGCCAATATTGACGTGATCAATAATGACGCGTGGCCAATAATGACGTGGCCAATCCACCCCGTGATCAATAATGACGTGGCCAATATTGACGTGGCCAATCGGAACCGTGGCCAATATTGATGTGGGCAAACGGGACGCTCCCGATGCAGATGGCGTTAGAGTCTTTTCCGCTTGAGTAAATTCTGAGATTATACGCGCGCGGGAGAAAGGAGTCGTATCAATTTCGTACTTTGAGTACATCCTGAGATTATACGCGCGCGGGAGAAAGGAGTACGTATCATTTCCGTACATTGAGTACAACCTGAGAAGATTCGCACGCGAAAGAAAACCGAATGATACTGTAAAAGATATTATAGCGATAATCTCAACATTCTATGATAATCACAGTACATTGAGTATTAAAATGGAATGATACGTATGATATCATATGCTGTTAGGGGTGGGTCAAAATATATAAGGATAGACTAGTCTGGTCCGCCAGATCAACGTTAAAAAAAAATTTTCTTAGATTAGGAAATATGAGCTAACTTTGCAATTCTGACCTTGGATTCAGATTCAGCGGGTCAAAATACATAAGGATTGATTAGTCTCGTCCGCCGGACCAACCACTTTTTTGTGTGTGTGCCTGTGTAATTAGAGAATCACTAAAAGCCTTGATTAGGATAGTAAATTCTCTCATTAAGCCTAATTCTGAAATCAGTCTCATGAGCCTTGGCGTGTCAAATCTAAACAAACAATTCAAATTAGGGTACAATCTTACATATTTAAAAAATGTATATTATGTAATAATTCAAATTAAAATTTATTTATCTAAGACCGTTATAAACCAGTGGTATAATAAAACAATAAAAATTTTTGAGATATGCTATATATTCAAGCACAGCAGTTTTAGCTGGTATCGTTTCTATTCGTTTTGCGTGCAAATATAAACCACCGTTAATTACATGAAGGCCTGTTGCTTTGATGCTCCTTTTGAAATAGATTTTGAAGTAATTATGTAAGCATTAAATATGAGTTTGTCACTTTATGCAGCTATCTACAGTGGAAATGGAAAAATTGTTAATAATTATGTAACGGTTCGCCCTTCCCGAACGCCTCGGACAGACTCGCTGGGTGCCAGTATTCAGGAGAAGGGGGGAATCCAACTTGCGCACACTGATATCATTTTAACAAACCTTTATTAGAGGTCCTTTACATATATGCCTTATCCTACGTGAAATCTTACACTAAACGCATTACTTACGGGGATATATGTACAATATATACAACTTAGCTCTAGCGTCGTCAGTCGGACGGGAGCGCACAAGTGCGCAACACCTTAGCTCGCGGTCGCCACACGGGATCGAGCGGTAGTCAGGATGCCGAAAGCTGGCGTGCGCCAGACGGCAAAACGGTCTGATAACCTGCTTCGTCAATGGGAACCAGGAAGCCGAAAGCCGGTGCGTACCAGGCAACAAAGCGGTCTAATGACCAGCCTTGTCGACGGGACGGGAATGGTGATCGGTCTCGATCGCGCCTGGCTTTTATACCTGCCAGGGCGATCCCCACGCGCTCTCAGCAGTGTGGTGGGAGCGGTTCCCTGTGTGGGGAAAAGTAGATTCTCGGGGAGGGCGTCTTATGATGCCAAGTCCCTCGTGGTGGGGCGGGTGTTCGGCCCCAGGACTAGTGACTATTGTCATAATTATACTAAAAATTATAAAATGGATTTTTTGTTACTCTCTAAATTTTTTAGAGTGAAAATACTGTCACTACAATTTTTCAACTTTGTTTCAATCATGCCTTAAAAATTATACATTTTACAATAAATATATTCACAAACAATGTTCAATTGATTGCAAGAGTAATAAGAGTGATGATAGGTACCAAAATTTAGAATTTACTTTAAATGTTTTACCAGATTCATCTCTCTTGTTTGTATGAAGAAAACAACTGGTTTTGCACTTTATGCACTGAATGGTGAAGACACTCGCCAATCCCATCTATCTTTTACTGATTCTGTATATCAGTGATAAAGGTAAATTGCATACTTTGCACCACAACTAATTTTCTAAAGTATCTAGTTCAATGAGTCGCCTTATTTCTGAAGGCTGTAAAGTTGTATGATCAATCTAAAGAAAAAAATATTTATGTTTATTATAAACTTTATTTATTTATTTTTTTTTTTTTTTTTTTTGTAGAAATTAGTGTTTACTTACATGTTTACCTTTCTCTGCTCTTACTATGGCAACTGCTTTCAGTAAATTTTTATGGGCAAGTACATTTTTGGTCTTTGCAAAATTGCTCTTTCTTTTTCTTTCTATTTTTCCTGACCTTATGTCTGTTTCGTTCTAACTCATTGCAGCACTTCAATTAAAACATTCACTTCAATCACAGTTATTATAAAAATAATAATGCGTCTACGAATGACAGATTCCTCGTCGGACATTAGCTGAACGATACCAATTGTTAACGCGCACACGATTTACGCAGACGGGCAGCAATCAGCTGTCATATTACAAACTATTAAATATTTTTAATATTTACATATAATATTATTGCAAACGTCTTGGACGCTCGGTATTTCGGCTCTCAGCTGCGCGACGTGCTTCTTGGCAACCGCGTTGTTTACGCGGTCGCGCTCGTCTGATTTGACTCGGAGCTGTCCATCTGTACGGATGTGATCTGTTTCTTTGTTCGAGTTGGAATATTTGTATTCTCTAGTTACATTAAAGTTTCACGAGAAAGAGTGTCTTTCTTTATTCCAAGCGGGAGTGTGTGCGTGAGTGAGAGAGCGGACCTGCCGGGTGAACGCAACAATATAAATGTAAAAAGTCGCTAGAAAATGGAAATATCATCTAAATTTATTTACTGAATTTTTATTCGTAATTTTCTTATATTTGAGATGTTTTGTACAAATTTCTAATAACGGTTTTAAAAGCATTTTAAAATTATAAAAAAATTTTTTGTTTAACAAAATATTATCCCTTTTATTCCATTTTTTATACTTTAAAGTACTCTCAAAAAACGTTTAACACTTGTTAAAAATTTTTTTTCTTTTTTTATAGTTTCAAACATATTTGCCTGGAAAGAAAAAAAGGTTTTTTTTTTTAATTGTTTTACCCCCTTAAAAAGTAACTTTGCACAAATAAAAAATAGTTGTGTGGGATGCGGCGTCTAGATGTAGTTCGCGGCTAGTTAATAAGTTAAGTCAGCGCCGTGGGAGGGCGCTAAAAAAAAGGCGGAAGACACGCGCGGCGTAAAGGAGGAGAGTGGAGTTGAGTGATGGCGGCGGCGGCATGAGCGAGCGACACGACACACGCCGAAAAAAGTGCAAAGAAAGATTAAGATCCTACAAAATTGGGGGCTCAGCCGGGATCACGGATCAAGAAAACGAGCGGAAGACGAAAGGATGTCGAGACAGTAAGACGAAAGGACGCTAAGACGAAAGAACGCCGAGACGAGAAGACGAAAAGACGCCAAGACGAGAAGACGAAAGGACGCCGAGACGAGAAGACGAAAGAACGCCGAGACGAGAAGACGAAAAGACGCCAAGACGAGAAGACGAAAGGACGCCGAGACGAGAAGACGAAAGGACGCCGAGACGAGAAGACGAAAGAAGCTGAGAGGAGAAGACGAAAGGACGCCGAGACGTAAACAGAGACGAAGGAACGCGAGGATAGGAGGGCGAGAAGACGCCGGGACGCAGAGACCGGAAGACGAAAAGACGTTAGAGGGAGAAGACGAAAAGACGTTAGAGAGAGAGGACGAAAGGACGTTAGAAGAGAGGACGAAGAGACACGGAAAGGAGAGAACGAGAGACGCTGCGAGCAACGAGCGAACATCACGAGACGATATCGTCAAGGAAAAGCCGGAAAACGTGATAGTGAAAGTGAAAGTGGAAGTGACCGCCATTGCGCAGTATCGCGTGCAAGCACCGCGCAAAGTTGGGTTTCGTCGCCATATTCCAGGATAGCCAACATCTACGAATCGCAGTGAATACCCACACGCCACATTGCGCGACAGCCATTATTGGTCGAGCGCCTTCAGGCAAGCACCGCTATTGGTCGAGGGTCTTCAGGTGAGTCCACAGCGATCTCAAAGATGGAAAACCTCGCGCAAATAGAGTCGATAAGACAGAAAATAAAGACGGCGTCAGCGGCTGCGGTGAGAGCGCTACATAAATTCATTTTTGAGGAAGATGGGGATAGAGGAAATCGGAAACGACTTAGAAATTTCCAGGGCTTCGCGTTTCGAGAAGAGACCCCGGAATATGTAAACAAGCTCGAATACGCGCGACGTCTGACGATTGGCGATTTAATATCTTGCTGCAATCTTTTAGGATTGGAATACGACGGCGGTAAGGAGGAATTAATAAGCCGAATCTGCAAAGGGCTACTCGATATAAATTCGTTAGTGCCCGGACACAACCCGGAAGACACAGATGACGGAGACGAGGAAGCGGACGAAGAACCGAGCGCTGGACTGGACGAAGAAGAACACGGGGAAAACGGCGAGGAAATACAGAGCGAAAACGAAAGTGAGGTCAGAGCTGTCAGATCCCATATGAAGTTTTCTATGAGTTACAAGGACGTAGAAGCTTCTGTAAGACAATTTAGCGGCAAGGAAGCATACCCGGTGGAAAGATGGATAGCAGACTTCGAGGAGACGGCTGCCTTGTTCAAATGGACAGAACTTCAAAAACTGATATTCGCCAAAAGATCACTAACAGGACTGGCTAAGATGCTTGTGGAGAGTGAAGGAGTGATTAAGACATGGAGGAAATTAAAAACAGTTTTAGAAGATGAATTTGCTGACAAAATCAGTGGCGCCCAGTTGCATGAAATGTTGGCTAAACGGAAGCTGAAAAGGGAGGAAACAGTACAAGAATATTACTTAGCGATGAAGGAACTAGCGTCACGTGGAAGAATAGATCAAGAGTCGCTTATTCAATACGTAATAGACGGCATACAGGATGACACGAATAATAAGTTGATGTTATATGGAGCCAAGAAATTGGAGGATTTGAAAGAAAAGCTCAAGGTATATGAAACTGTTCGCAGAAAAAATCTAGAGAAGAATAGAAGCAGCCACGGGAAGAGTGAACCTGAGAGGAAGAAAGAAGCCTGGAAGAAGCCAATGTCAACGAAGAAGACGGAAAGCAAAGACCTGGAAGCAGAGACAAGGTGCTTTAATTGCGGTGCTAAAGGACACAAGTCGAGAGATTGTAAAGACAAGGAACTCGGTAAGAAGTGTTTCAAATGTCAAAAGTTCGGACATACAGCCAATCAGTGCGGTTCGGTGGAAGGAAACAAAGTAGATAAGAAGCAAACGACGGTAAATATTATTGCATCGACGGTGACGAACAGGATGTTAAAAGAAATAACGGTAGACGGTACGTGTGCACCATGAGTAAAAAAGAACTAAGTAGCCGTATTGCTAGGTGGGCATTACTTTTGGAGGACTACGATTATACTATCGAGCATAGGCCAGGCGTACGGATGAAACACGTAGACGCGCTAAGTAGGCACCCAGTAATGACCGTATCAGCGTGTTCCATTTCGCCGCAGATAAGAAGGCAACAAGAGGGCGATAGCGAGATTAGAGCAATAGTAGAAGTTCTAAAAAATGGACCTTATGATACTTATCACATGCGAGGAGATCTTCTTTACAAATTTGAAGAAGGCAGAGACCTATCGGTAGTTCCTAAATCGATAGAATTAGACGTCATTCAAGCCGTGCATGACAAGGGTCATTTGTCTACTAAGAGAACGGAGGCGGTTATCCAACGAGAATATTACATTCCTAATCTAAAGAATAAAGTCGAAAACTATATCGCGTCGTGTGTGCCATGCATATTAGTCAACCGGAAAGAGGGTAAACAAGAGGGTTTTTTGCATGCTATACCAAAGCCCGACGTTCCGTTACATACCTATCATGCCGATCACTTAGGACCGTTAGACACTACTAGTAAAAGTTACAATCATATATTGGCTCTTATAGATAGTTTTACAAAGTTTGTTTGGTTGTACCCTACGAAGAGTACGAGTACTAAAGAAGTTGTCAGCAAATTAGAGTTGCAGAAGCAGGTCTTTGGAAACCCAGTACAAATAGTGACGGACAGAGGTACCGCGTTTACCTCCCAGGAATTCAATGACTACTGTCAGACAGAGGGGATCAAACACTTAACCATAACGACGGGCTAATGGCCAAGTGGAGCGGTTAAATCGCACTATTATACCGATTCTTGCTAAACTAACAATTGATGACCCCACAAAGTGGTATCGACATATAGGGAAGCTACAGCGTATACTAAACTCGACTTATCACCGCAGTATCAATTCAACGCCTTTTAAGCTATTATACGGAGTAGACATGCGCGACAGTGACGATCTAAAACTACGCGAATTGCTCGAGCAAGAATATCAGAAACAGTTTGAGGTAGAGCGAAACCAATCTAGAGTTAAAGCAAAGGAGCAAATCTTAAAAGTTCAAAGCGAGAACCGTAAAACATATAACCTTAGGCGCAAGACACCGACTAAATACGAAGTAGGCGACTGGGTTGCAATAAAGCGAACACAGGTAGGACCGGGCAGGAAACTGCGCGCGAAATATTTAGGTCCTTACACTATTGAAAGAGTTAAACCCAACGATACGTATGATGTTAAACGAGTAGGTGAGCATGTCGGACCAATACGCACGTCCACCTGCGCCGAATACATCAAGCCATGGAGTAAGAGAGATGTAAATAGAGAGAAATGAACGTCCCGCATGCTCGGAAGCGGTCACGATTCTATTTGTGTGGTTGTTGTTAACTGCGTGCGATAGTTTACATTAGTTTATATTATATTAGTTAAGTCGTGTATCTATGTTAAAATTACTAAGTTTCATACGACTGTTACGTAAAGTAAATAAGACAAAGTTTCTTTAGTGTTAAGTGTAAAAAAAAAAAAAATTTAAACGGTTTATTTCGAGCTAAGTGAACAATAAGGTTGTTAACTAGTTGTTTTGGATAATTAAGGGTTACCACACTCTTTCATCCGGGACGGATGATTACGCAGAATGGCCGAATGTGGGATGCGGCGTCTAGATGTAGTTCGCGGCTAGTTAATAAGTTAAGTCAGCGCCGTGGGAGGGCGCTAAAAAAAAGGCGGAAGACACGCGCGGCGTAAAGGAGGAGAGTGGAGTTGAGTGATGGCGGCGGCGGCATGAGCGAGCGACACGACACACGCCGAAAAAAGTGCAAAGAAAGATTAAGATCCTACAGTTGTGTTAAGAAAAAACTACTCTATTTGCACACAATTTTTCAAAATTTTCTGAATTTTCGGGTTGTCTAACATCCTTTATAAGTATTATATTATATTTTGAGAAATAGTGATATCCAAATAAGAAAATTTAAAAAAAATAGGAGATGCCTCCTATTAAAACTCCTTGAATCCCAACTTTTTAGATGAAACAAATCTCAAATATTCTCTTTGTTGCACCGCTACATTATAAAACATGTACTGTACGACAATAATAATGACATTATAATAGTTATATTTAAATTATTTGTAATTTTATACTGTTATAATGACATCGACAAAGAATACATGAAACGTTTGCATGTTATATACAGCACATTTGTTTACCTAAGTTGCTCCTTCGTAATCTACATCTGTTTGAAAATCTCAATTTTGTAAATGCATATTGCAGAACTTTTATATCAAGTAAATATTGTCACGACTTGATAATTCGAAACACATTGATCTAAGAAACTGTAAAGTAATTTAAATTTAAAAAATGTTATTTTTTGTATGATGTCTGCTCAGTAAACATTAATGCATGTTCTTTAATTCTGGAAAATTCTGGATTTCCAAATCTATAAAAGTAGTACACACGCAAAGTTGTCACAAAATTTACATTCAATCAATAAAAGAATACCTTTAAGATATATTATAGCGATTCATAACTTAATGAATTTTACAGGAAGTTAGGTGTGCTTATGTTATATTGCTGATGAGTGGTTACTGGGTGACTGATTGCTTTCCTATAGCAATAACATCTCTCATCCCGGTGGTCATGTTCCCAGCTTTGGGTATATTAAGTACGGCGGATACATGCGCCTGTTACATTAACGACACAATAATGGTGTTCATTGGTGGTCTGATCCTCGCTATTGCCATTGAGCACAGCAATCTTCATCTTAGAATTGCTCTTGGTGTCATGAAGACGGTTGGCTGCAGTCATGCAAAATTACTCGGTGGCCTATGTGTAGTCACAACCTTTATATCCATGTGGGTGTCAAATACCGCCGCTACCGCTATGATGGTGCCCATAATATTCGCCGTTTTGCGTGAATTGGAACAAGTATGTTATTTTTGTAATATATATTTGATAGTATCAATGTGTGTGCGTGTGTGTGTTTTTTCATGTGCGCACGCGCACACACTAAAAAAATATTTTACTCATAAATTTCTCTATAAACATTTCTTCTCAACAAAAAAATGTTATACAATAATAGTAAATTAATTCTACGACCGATAACTGTTTTAAACATATCAATGAAGTAGATTGCCTATACGTTCTGCATCCCTAGCTGACGTATTATTTTTCATAATAAAATGATATGTCTTTTAGGCGATTTGGGGATCGCAAAATGAACGCGAATTTCCTGTGTCTTTCTTCGTATTTTTAGAATTTAAAAATCGACCTTAAAATTACGCCAAGTAAACGAAAGCAGATAAAGAATTGTTTCTCGAGCCTAGCTTTTGCCTCTCAAATCGCCCCGCTTAAGGCAGTACCATGAAATTGTCTGACCAACTTGAGAATATCGGCTGACATGATAAAGAACCCCTTTATTATATTTTATTGCTTGATTTATTTCAAATCTTTCTCACAAACCTTTTTCCCTCGTTCGTGGTCCTGGTTCCGACAAAGAAGGGAGATATTTGATTTCTATAATACTGCTAATTAAATATAAATGATATCGGTGGATATAAGTAAAAGTTAATGAGAAGCCTTTATTTGCGCACAGTACAATTAGACACGTTGCAATTGCACATCGTGCTATTGGACACATAAAGTTGCACACCGTTCGATTGAACACGTTGCGCACAGTAGCTTTTTTACACAACACATACTTTTGTAAAATTTTTAACACACACATGCACACATGCATGTGAAATTTGTTAGTAACTTTGTTAACTAAATATTTGTTACATTAAACACAGTGCATTTGCGCACAGTTCCACACACACGGTGCAAGAGGAGCCTTTGGCCCGCATCCACCCCGTCCAAGTCGCTAATCCATGTACATTGCAAACACAGTAAAGTTTACATGTGTTTACAGATTTTTAATACAATATATGTCGTGGACAAAAAAGTTGTCTGACTTTTTGTGATAAGTTTTGGAACCCACTTTATCATGTGTATATATTTATGTTATTACATTCTTACTTTATTAATATACATATACATGATTTTTATGCATGATTTTGCTGCTCTAATAATGCGTTACCGCAAATACCTGTAATGAGAATGTAATAACATAAATATATACACATGATGAGGTGAGTTCCAAAACTTATCACAAAAAGTCAGACAACATTTTTGTTCACGACCATACATGGGTTAGCGAGAATATCTCGATCCGCTTGATTGTGCGCAAAAGAACTGTGCGGAAAAAAACTGTGTGCAAACGAACTGTGTGCAAACGAACTGTGTTCAATGTAACAAATGTTTAATTAACAAAGTTAATAACAAATTTCACATGCATGTGTGCATGTGTTAAAAATTTTACAAATTATGTTGTGTCCAAAAGCAACTGTGCGCAAATGCAACGTGTCCAATTGAACGTGTGCAACTTCATGTGTCCAATAGCACAGTGTGCAATTGCAACGTGTCCAATTGTACTGTCATTGAATCACTCCCAAATTTGATAAAGGCGAATCAGGTGAAATTCGTTAGAATTTACTTGATTCATAATCATCAATAAGCTGTCGACGTTTTTCTAATATAATATGATAACATTGGATTTCGGAATCAGATTTTAAAAGACAATAAATAAAGCATCAGACTAAAAAGTATTTACTAATGCTTCTATAATCCTGAAAATCCTCGTTGTGTTCCTTGTTACAGGACACAAAATCGCTGCCGGAGTCTTTTCGGAATCAGGTTGCTCAGTAATAACGCCGAGAGTTGTAGAAAAGATATACATATATTATTTGATTCAAACACTTATACAAGCTGATACTTCGTCTTTTACAAGCTGATATTTTGTCTCGCGGTGTAACAAAAAATATTAAAGTGACGAAGTATAATAAACCCGTTTAATAAATAATAAATAATTAAGTATAATAATTCGTTAAAATAAGTCAACACGTACCGATTGCTCTTTTAACTTACAATAACCCGCTTGTTCTCTTTCTACGGTGCTTATATGCATTGCTTTTCATCCTATTGGTAGGGAGTTTCTCTGGATTCTACTGACAGGCCAGAGTCCGTTTATTTAGACAGCAAGTGCTATCTAACAAGAGAACGTTCGGAAGTATTTTTTTGCCGACCTTTAATGAGCTTGGAATTTGTTGTAGATCATAAAGCAATATTAGACCCATGTTTTTTAGTTGCATACTTCGACGTTTAGGAATTGAAACTATTCCTCGAAATAACGCATTTTTTCGTTTTTTACAAATATGTTTGAAAATATAAAGTTTATAAAAAATGTTCTATACAAAAATTTTATGGCATTTTTATACTTTTTATAATGGTATATTTATATTTTTCAAAAATTTAGAATTTTTTAATTTACCCTTACTTTCACCCCTTTTTGCAAAATAATGAAAATTTTATGAGGACAAAAATTAAAGAGCATTAAAAGCAGAATTCATTCATATATAATAATATATATGTTCCACCATTCCAATTATTGGCAAAACGAGGTGATAATTTTGTGCTATAAGCGTCGCGCTAGAAGTAATGCGCTATTTTCTTAGTTTCATCATATTCAAAAACTGTCTGTTCTGGGTATATTTTTAGATAGACAGATAATTTATTTATGTCCCTCTTGGGATCAATTTTTACAATCTTAACATTCTTTATGTTATCTTAGATCTAACCTTAACCTATATCGTGCTTTATATACATCTAAATTAGTTTAGCCTATGATCTTAAATTCTACTCTGTATAAGCGCATGTGAGCACTCAGGTACCCACACCTCGCGTCGCACGCACACACACCTTCTTTCTGCTGGGACTTCCATTTCCTCTTGTTTTATATTTAAAAATAATAATATATGAAGTAAGAATAATAAGCAAAAAAAACGAAAAAGAAACAAGCTAAAAAACAGCAACAACAAAAAACACTTTTAACTATTATCGCTTTCGTTACTCTTTTCTACTCTCCTCTCTCTCTCTCTCTCTCTCTCTCTCTCTCTCTCTCTCTCTCTCTCTCTCTCTCTCTCTCTCTGGGTCTGGAATGGAGTAGACGTGTCGAACATCGCTCTGTCTTTATAGTGTGTTTTGAGAAGAAAAGAGAGCAGTAGAAAAGTATAAAATTAGTGACCAGAAATACGTTGGCGATGCAAGTCCATATTTAAGAAAAAAAAAACTTAAACGATTGCTCCTTCATTGCTTCATCATAATCTACAATTGCTCCCCTTTTAAAATTAATACTTTTCGAAATATTAACAAAAAACGTAAAATTTTTTATTTTTAATAAAAAACCTATTTATAATAGCTGTATGAAAAAAAGGAAAGTATAAAACGATTGCTCCTTTATTGCTTTATCAGAATCCACAATTGCTCCTTTTTTAATACTTTTCGAAATATTAACAAAAAACGTAAAAATTTTTATTTTTAATAAAAAACCTATTTATAATAGCTGTATGGAAAAAAGGAAAGTATAAAACGATTGCTCCTTCATTGCTCCATCAGAATCTGCAATTGCTCCCCTTTTAAAATTAATATTTTTCTAAATATTTACAAAAAATGGTAAAATTTTTTATTTATAATAAAAAACATATTTATAATAGCTTTGTGCAACTAAATACAGCATAAAACAATTGCTCCTTTATTTCTTCGCATTGCTCTATAATTATTTTCATGATTTATTGCATTTATATTGAAAAATTAACAAATTATTAATTTCACAAGTGACGCCGCCGCTACCTATTGGCGGCCTACCGTAACTGCTTCGCTCGGCAACCGATGGCGGAAATATTCAAACGTTATTGTTTATAACATTGACATTTTTTATTGCTTTTGTTGATAGAACGATTGCTCCTCGCTTGCTCTGTAGTGACATTCAATCGCTCCACTCGTATAATTAATTTTCTTTAATATTTTAGCAATAAACCATTCGTTTTCTTAAACAAACGTATTTCCTACAGTCTCCTGCTCCTTTGTTGCTTAGCGTTGCTCCATGATTACTTTCTACATATGGTTTCTAGTCACAATATAATATATTATGATACAAATGCATATGAAAATGCGTGAAAGTATAAGGATCTTGTTAATCTTTAGCATGGAAAGTCGCAAACCCATGTGGTGCAGAAAATGTTTTACACACACACACACACACACACACACACACGGGGGGGGGATGCAAGGGGGGCCTTCGGCCCCCCTCTCGCACCCACCCCGTCCAAGTCGCTAACCCATGTGGACTTTACTTTGCTTGCCATATACATGGGTTGCCAATGTACATTGCAAGCAAAGTAAAGTCCACATGGGTTAGCGACTTGGACGGGGTGGGTGCGGGAGGGGGGCCAAAGGCCCCCCTTGCACCTCCCCCGTGTGTGTGTGTGTGTGTGTGTGTGTGTGTAAAACATTCTCTGCACCACATGGGTTTGCGACTTTCCATGCTAAAGATTAACAAGATCCTTATACTTTCACGCATTTTCATATGCATTTGTATCATAATATATTATATTGTTACTAGAAACCATATGTAGAAAGTAATCATGGAGCAACGCTAAGCAACAAATGAGCAATCGTTTTATGTTGAATTTACTCGCAGGGGACGGCAGGAAATACGTTTGTTTAAAAAAAAGGAATGGTTTATTGCTAAAATATTAAAGAAAATTAATTATACGAGTGGAGCGATTGAACATCACTACAGAACAAGCGAGGAGCAATCGTTCTATCAACAAAAGCAATAGAAAATGTCAATGTTATAAACAATAACGTTTGAATATTTCCGCCATCGGTTGCCGAGCGAAGCAGTTACGGTAGGCCGCCGATAGGTGGCGGCGGCGTCACTTGTGAAATTAATAATTTGTTAATTTTTTAATATAAATGCAATAAATCATGAAAATAATTATAGAGCAATGCGAAGCAATGAAGGAGCAATTGTTTTATGTTGTATTTAGTTGCACAAAGCTATTATAAATATGTTTTTTATTATAAATAAAAAATTTTACTATTTTTTGTAAATATTTAGAAAAATATTAATTTTAAAAGGGGAGCAATTGCAGATTCTGATGGAGCAATGAAGGAGCAATCGTTTTATACTTTCCTTTTTTCCATACAGCTATTATAAATAGGTTTTTTATTAAAAATAAAAATTTTTACGTTTTTTGTTAATATTTCGAAAAGTATTAATTTTAAAAAAGGAGCAATTGTGGATTCTGATGGAGCAATGAAGGAGCAATTGTTTAAGTTTTTTTTTTTTCTTAAATATGGACTTGCAGCGCCAACGTATTTCTGGTAAATTAGTGTGGTGATAGTTCTATAGACCGGTGACAACAGGAATCATTATTTAGCCGGGAAAGGCAGATCTGTGAATAGCTGAATTATATTTCTATAATCATGTGTATCAACGACGTTGTGACAAGCACTGACGTGTATGGAATCTGCTGACGTGTAGCGAATCGACAGCGGCGGAACACAAATGTCGACGATAGAAGAGGACACCGAATATCGATGTTCGGCATTCAAGAAGGCTATTAAAACTAAAGTAGTACAATGCAAATCATGCGTTAAACTGTTTTACCATCCAGGCTGTGTTAGTAAACACAAAATTTATGATAGAAATAATGAACTAGTACCGTGCCAGGGCCTCTTTGGGATAAAGAATGAAATTGGAGAAGTAAAGAAAACGGCAAGTAGCAACAGAGATAGGCTCGGATTGGCAGGAGCATCTGGAAGACCAAGCACAAGCACGGGTGGATCGGCAAATATGGACCTAAAAATTGATTGGCTCATAAGAACAATAAAAGAAATAAAAGACGAGACTATATGTAAGAAGGAAATTAAAGTGATGATAAAGGAAATTATCCAGCATGAGTTAAAGAATATCAAAGGAGAGCTAGAAGAAGTAAAAAGGATGCTGTCCACTGGACCTAGTAATTCATCAAGAGGAGCACAGAAGAGTTATAGTGAGATAGTTAAAAAAAAGAAGAAAGAAAATGTTATAATTGTTAAACCTAAGGTTCAGCAAGAAAATGTTGATACGGGTATGTTAATAAAAAAGAAAATATAAAGAATATGGAAATGGGAGTAACGAAAATAAGGAAAGGAAACAATGGTACAGTCATCTTGGGATGTGAGAATGGAGAAGAAATGGCAAAATTGAAAACTACAGTGCAAAGCAAGCTGGGTGATGAATTTAAAGTTACTGAGTCATTACAGATAAAGCCGAAAGTAAAAATTGTTTATATTGACGAAGAAGAATGGAACTTGAGTGATAAAGAATTAATTGATTCAATTAAAAAGCAAAATAAACTTGGAACGCAAGAAGAAAATAATATGAGAATAGTGAAAAGATTAAAAACTCAACCTAACAGAAGAGGTAAAACAGAAGGCGCCATAATAATTGAACTAGATGAAAAAACACATGAATTAATGTTGAGCCAAGGAAAAGTAAATATAGGATGGAAAAGATGTCCTGTATTTAATCATATTAGTGTTAAGAGATGCTTTAAATGCTGGGGCTATCACCATTTTGCGAAATACTGTACGCGAAATGAAGCATGCCATAAATGTGCAGGTAATCACAAATCAAATGAGTGTACAACAAATGAGAAGAAATGTGTAAATTGTATGTATAAAAACCAAACGTATAACTTGAAGATAAAAGATGACCATGATGCATTGAGTCCGGAATGTCCGACGTTCAAAAGAGTTCTACAAGAGGAAAAGAGAAGGGCCGGCTGGGAGGATGCAAAATAGCAATCACAGAAGGAAGAGGAACATATACTGTATACAAATGCGCAAAGTTTAATGGCACATAAGGACGAGATACAGCATCAGATTATGAAGAAATTAAATCCGGCAGTTATTGCATTGTTGGAGTCAAGACTAATTGCGGAAATTGAAGACAGTGAAATAAGTATACCGGGATACAGTGTGGTTAGATGCGACGCGGAAAATAGGAATACAGGGGGGGTTGCTCTGTATGTAAAAGATGATATCAAGTATGAAATAGTAGTATTGAAAAAATTAGAAAGGATTGTTTGGTGCGTTGCAATAGAAGTGAAAGAGAAATTATTTAAAGGAGTGTTAATGGTAATATATCATTCACCAAGTGCGTCACATGGAGAGTTTATAGGATTCTTAGAGGAGATAGTAGAAGAATTAACGGATAAAAGAAGAGTGTATAATATTAAGAGACTTTAATATAGATTGTATGACAGACTCTTATTATACAAATAAACTACTAACGACTATGCAAAGTCTAGGTATGAAGCAATATGTGGATAAACCAACGAGAGTTACCGAAAATAGTAAAACAATTATAGATCTAGTTTTTGCGAATAAAGATATAAATGTAGAAGTCAAGTACGAACCTAAGATAACGGATCATGCGTGGATAAAAGTCGTGATAAATACGAACAAGACTGTAAATAAATATAAAGAATTCAGTGGCAGGGATTATAGTAGATATAATGCAGATGAGTTTATTAAGCTAGTGGAGAGTAATTTAGAAAAAAGATATGATTTAGATATTAATGAGTCAGATATTAATGTAAGGGCAAAGAATTTAATTAATAGTATTGTAGATGCGCTAGACATCTTAGCACCTAAGAAAATTTTTAGAATACCGAAAATATGGGAAGGGAAAAAATGGTATTCGAAGGAAATAGAAGAGCTAGCGACTAGAAGAGATGAGGCTTATAGAAAAGCACTGTACGATAGCACGGAACAAAACTGGCAACAATTTAAAATAGAAAGAAATGCAGTAGTTAATTTAATTAGAATAAAGAAAAAAGAATATTATGAAAATATGATTGATCATAATAGTAACAATCCCACAACTATGTGGAAATCATTAAAAGAAATTATTAGAGGAGGACCAATAGGCGCGAAAGTTGTAGGAAAAATAGATTTTGAAATATTAGACAATAATATAGAGTGTGATATAGCTGATAAATTTAACTTATATTATATACAAAGTATTAAAGACATAATAAAATCTATAGATAAGAATTATACAACAAGCACAAATAAGAGAACTATTTATTGTATTGAAAAGAAGGGACAGCTAGAAAAATTTGAATCAATTACGACAGTACAAGTAAAAATAATTATTAGGGAATTACCAAAATAGAAAAGCACAGAAGAAGGAATAACTAGCGATATATTAAAAACGGTGTCTTGTGTCATTGGAGAGGAATATTGTGATATAATAAATAAGTCATTGAGTGAGGGTTGTTTTTTGAAAGAGTGGAAAACATCCATGATAATTCCAATACCAAAAGTAGAGAAACCTAAGAGGGCAAGTGATTATAGGCCTATTAATATATTACCAATATATGAAAAAGTACTAGAGATAATAGTTAAAAAGCAAATTGAGGTCTACCTAGAAAGTAATAATATTATAACGGAACATCAGTCGGGCTTCAGAAAAAATTATTCGTGTGAAACAGTAATTCAAACAGTTATAGATGAATAGAAATTGATTATTAGTGAAAGACAAATAGTAGGAGTTATTTTTGTAGATCTTAAACGAGCTTTCGAGACAATTGATAGAGAAAGATTATTAGAGAAATTATACCAGTATGATATTACAGGAACAGTTCTAGAATGGTTTAGGTCGTACTTAAAAGATAGAATGCAACAAGTTCAATTTAATGATAGATGGTCTAAGATAATGACTACGGAATACGGAGTGCCACAGGGTTCGATATTGGGCCCATTGTTGTTTATAATATATATGAATGATATTGTTAACGTTTGCTCGGATATATGTAATATAAAAATGTTTGCGGACGATACCTTAATATATGTAACAGGTGAGAGTAGTGCGGAAGTAGAGAGGAAATTGAATATTGCATTTAACGTAGTGGAGGAATGGATGAATATTAATAAACTGAAGATGAATTCGGGGAAAACAAAATATATGTTAGTTAGAGGGATAAGAAAAGAATTGAGAGGCAATACTACTGTGAGATGTTTGGATGGAAATGAGATTGAGCGTGTAGAAATAATAAAGTACTTGGGCATAATTATTGATGATAGACTTAGATTTAGCGATCACTGTGATTACATGCTAAAGAAAATAGGAAAAAAAATAAGTTTTTTAAATAGAATAGGAAGCTTTATCTCGGCGTACACTAGATGTACAATATACAAAACAATTGTAGCACCTCACTTTGAGTATTGTGCGACGCTACTATTAGATATGGGAGATACACAGTTAAGTAGGCTCCAAAAAGCGCAAAATAGAGCTATGAGAGTCGTATTGCAATGTGACAGACGTACCAAAGTTAAATGTATGCACCAAGCGTTGCAATTTATGACCTTAAGACAAAGGCTGTATTACAACACGTGCATATTTATTTTTAAAATTTTAAATAATATGATGCCGGAGCAATTTAGTAATAGACTTAGAATAGTAGAGGGAGAACGCGAAACTAGGCAGACAGGGGATATTGTTATTGAATTTCGAAAAACAAGAAGCGCGCAAAAAAGTTTATTTTCTGAGGGTGTGTTAATGTATAGCGCATTACCACCCGAAGTTAAACATTGTAATCGTTTAGAAATGTTTAAACGAATGCTAAAAGAGTTTGTTTTTAATGATGTAGCATAAAATTGTATATATATGTATTGAAAATAGCTGAGAAAGCTAATAAAAGATCAATCAATCAATCAAATCTCTCTCTCTCTCTCTCTCTCTCTCTCTCTCTCTCTCTCTCTCTCTCTCTCTCTCTCTCTCTCTCTCTCTCTCTCTCACTCGGACTCGGACTCTCTCTCTCACTCGGACTCTCTCTTCTCGCACGTAAGTGAGCGTTGTAAGTATGACGTGTTCGTTACCGCTCCGTGAATTTTCTCGATTTTCTACAGCTTTCTGCCCTTTTACTTCTAGATCATTGCTCAAAAACTATCATGCTTAACGCTTCTCTATTGTGGTGTGTGTGCGTGCACTAATTTTTTCGTTTCAATTTGGGCGATTTTCGGGTTTTCTGGTCGGGATCGATCAGATTAATCCTCCCTTCCTGGCGGCCTTCCTCCGCCGTTGCTGGCCTTGTCGATTTTTCCGCTGTGACGCTTCGTCGAGTTTTTTGCCGTGCCGCTCTTTCCGCAGCTTAGGTCGGGAGTCTCACGCCCCCGCGGTACTTTCCTCGTACTCGGCCCTGTCCTCTATTTTCCTTCGCTCCGCCAAGGCTGAATTGTATTAGCTATGGGTGGTTGCTGATATAGACTGTATTACAGATTCTACGTTTTTAATACTTTTTTGAGCTAAAGTATGACCAGAATTAAATTCTAACTGTATCCACTCTGATCCAAATTATAAATATTTTCCACATCATATTAATATATGTACTATTTTACATTTGTAATAAATGTATTGCATTTATTTTCTAAATTAGGTTTTGATAGTAGAGACCCTTTTGTAACAAATTTTGTTATTTTTTTAGACACAATATTATGTGTTTTTTTAAATCTTTGTACCCATCTTTCTGAAGCTTTAAGTCCGCCGCATTTTCTTTTTCTTGTGTTCGCGCGGGAACACTCGATCACGGTGTTTTCGGGTGTCGCGCGTTCGCTCGTGGCGTCCGCGTGGTCTCGCCTTCTAAATCCACCCTGAGACACTCGTGTACGCCGGGTGTCCTGGACCGAGCAGGAGCATGATGCTCCCGTTCGCGTTCAGGATGCCGCGTCGCGATAGTGAGTCGGCCTACGATATCTGTGGTGTACAGATCGCCGTCTCCGCGCCCTGCAAGTTAAGGCGGAAGCGCGTATCCTCCAATTCTCGAGTGCATTTCTCGCATAATCTAATCGATAAAAAATCCGCGGTGTGGGACTGCGGGCGACTATCATGAACATTATTGAGTTAGTTGAGTGAAAACGCGAAGTGGTTAGATGATTGATTTAATCCAGTGAGACTCTCACTCTGGATCGACGGAAACCCGTCATTGTATGCTATGACTGAAATAAAGTGACGTTTCAGTGAAAATATCCATCGTTTAGTTCACTACATGCCTAAACCCGCTCGTGATTATCAGGCTCACGAGATCCACGCACTCCGGACTCAGCGCTGAGTCGTTCCGGTGAATCAAATCGCATGCGCGATTGAGTTCGAATCGCCGCTTGCGCGCTTGCACATCTTGTGTTCGAGAAGCTCATCGAGCGACGTCAATGTCACGAATGATGATTTTTTTTTCAAGTGTTTCATTAAAATGATCTAATGTGTATTCAGAAATGTTTTTAATTTTTCTAGCCTACTACCACCTTGAATGATTTAGTTTTCCCATCGTCGTAATTGTGATATTGAAGTAACTTTTTTAAATTTTTGCCTAACTCCTTGAGGCGATCTTGGTTTTGTCTTATCGCTTTTCCGGTATTCCACAGCTTGCCTTTTATAGTTAGTTAATATTGTTTCTTTAACTGAATCGCAAATCACTTCTTCTATGGAAAATAGATTTTCTCTTCATCCGCCTCTAATAAATCCACTTTTTCGGCTTCTGGAACCTCAAACTCATCGTGAAAATCTAAAGTTTCTTCCTCTTCAAATTGAAATTGTTCATTATTTTTTATTTCCAATAGCATATGTTCAATTTTTACATTCATTTGTCTTTCCTGCGAAGTTATCGGAGTATTCGGATAATCCACTGAAAGTTATCATAAGTAAAAGTATCACATTATATAGATTAAATTGAAGTATGCTGAAATATTAAAATTAAGTATAAATCTGAATTATATAGGTACTTATAATCCTTTATACACGTAATACCTTTGCGTAAAAAAGTATTTCAATTAAGTATTTCAATAAACGAAAGGTAAGTAAACCACCAATTTGACTAACACAAAATTAAAATTTAATTTTAGTAGGATAAATAAAGGGATTCTATTTGCATCATGGGACAATCGGTGGGTCGCGGGGGTGTGGGAGGAATATTTCTTGGAGGGGCAAAGTAGATCTAACCACTAGGTTCGAGACGTAATCGTTGCCCTCTCTCCCGGACGTGTGGAGGAGAGGGCTAGAATCCGTGATGGAGTTCGTGAACGAGAGTCCTTAGTGGATTATGCTACAGAAAACGAGGATGAGAATTATTTGTTTTTGCGGCCAATTAAGTCGTAGATCGTGACGTTTATCTTACATTATATTTCGCATGGCGAGTTATTTTTGTTCGTTTTGCGGTTTCGCACGCGGTTTCGATGTAGAAATAATGCGTGTTCTAAATTAAACCAGAGACGGACGATTTTTTTTCTGTTTTGCCATCTCGTCGTATTCTGAGCATTATTTTTGCTCAGTCGTAATTGAAATGTGTGGATTGACTGTTGTTGAGTATATATTGAAGGTATGAAAATCAAACGATTGATATTTATTTTATCATATTTAAATGTGTAAATTTTTGTTAGATATTGAAAAAAGATATGGATGTCGCAACGACCGGTGAGGGCAACGCTGTAGATTCAGCTACTTATCTTTCGTTGACCGATTTACTGACCAAGATATGGGACGCGTCGACTTCAACGACGCGAAATATTAGGATTTGTATTGCAGCTGTATCGAGTTGCATAACAAAGAACGGAACTCTCGAGATACGTCATGTTCGCGAGGGCTCGGAGATGAAATGTATGATGAAAGAGATTTATAAGTTTGAGTTGCGAAGGGCCGCTTGGATTCTGTATGTTCGGAGATGCATAACTTTCTTCGGCGTAATATTTCTAACGATTTGTACGCTCGAATGGTTATGAGTATGTTGAAGATGCGTACAACAAATAGGTGAAGGAATTTTTGAGATATTTTGCACAGATGGATAATATTGTAACGCAATCGGATGTTCAAGCGTAGGAGGTGGAGGGACAAGGCGAGACGTGGAGAAGACGCAGGGTCTTGACGCTATATTCGAGTCTGTCGTTGGTTAGGGCGTAGAATTAATTGCTCAGAATATAACGAGGGTAAAGGATGGGTGAGTTTTTTTGATGAGGATGGCTAGGATGGACAGTGTTTGGTACGCGTGAGCGTTTACGACGTTAATGATATAAAAAATAGAGACAAGTCCGATTGGTGGAAATATTCAAATTTGCGAGCGCAATTTCTTTATTCCTTAACTGTAAGTCGCAAATATTGCGTTAGTCATTTTTGATGTTGTGGCGAATGACTTGACGTCTATTTCTGGAGTTGTGAAGGAGGTGCGTGATATGTACAAAAGTGTTGGTAATTTTTTTTCCGGATCACGGATTACCGGAAGAGAAAACGTACGGACGAATTGATCGAGAGCGATAAGGTCGTTGTGATTGCATCGGATGAAGACAGAGAAAGAAAAAAAGAATCTACGTGTTCTGTAATTCCGACTAAAAAATAATTACAATATGTGCATAAATTTACGAGCGATACATGTGCGCAATAATTGTAATCGCGATTTCGAGAATGTATATGTCTCGTAATGTACATATATTGTACTATATGTCTTGCAAATTAAAAGAGAAGTAAAACATATGCGTGCAAGATAAAAAAAGGAAAGTGTATTTTATTTTTTCCTAATCTCATCACTGCAATTGTAATGGGAGAAAGAGACAGACGGAGAAATAATTGCCCCGTCGAAATATAAAGTCACACGCGCACTATCTTGCGGTTTATATTCGTGTAGAAGTGGATTAGAATTCTGGAAAAAAAGGCAGTTGTCGTTTTGTGTGTTAGGAGAAAATAAAGTTATTACATTTTTTTCAGGAAAGAAACAAATTTTATTTGCCACAAATAATACATATATTTCTTAATGAAATCCGAAACAGAACGGTCAGTTCACAATCAACAATGTCTTTGTTATTGTAATGTTCGCTTTCGCAAATCACGCGCGCACGGTCTGCTAAGTTATCCGCGTTGGCTGCGGAATGTCCATGAAGCGTCTTGAATTTCGACGTTTTTCGTGACCAAGTTGAGTCCCCTGGCAATGCGACTGATGCAGTAATCGTGATTGACATAACGATACATAACAATTACGGTGGAAAGCGACAAAACTATACGAGCCGATGAATGTTCCAGACGCAAAATTGGTAGATTATTTATTTTTCCGACGGGTATAACAATGTTGCCTATTTTAAGTATTTCCGTCCTGTTCTCGCCATCATTCGATCGGAGAGCCGATAGTATCATAGGTTTCAATTTCATTAGTTCTCTTCAGTTCTCGATTAAAAAATTCTTTAAAGAGATTTCTTTACCGTGACAATCTCCGAGAACGATGTTCACATACGACGACGGAGACTTCACGACGATGCTGATGCGATGTCTAGAAATTTGTATCCAGTATTTGATTAACGTGTACTGTCTCATCAACGAGGAGAAGGTTCGTATCGGGCTTCGACAATGCTAAATCTATAAGGAGCGTTATCTTATTTCATTTATCGTGAAAAATAATGTTCTAGAAATAAGATAATGGTACTTGTTTCTTTTTTAGATTTTCATCGCTCGTATAATCCGAATTTTTTCGTTTATTTCTACCATCGTCAAATGTATCGTGTTGTTCCGCTAATGTTCATGACGTGAACAATGATAGGGCTGGTTCGTTTTTAATAAAAACACTTTTTTATTGTTGTTTGGAATCACTCATGAATAAATCTTTATTTATTAAAATAGTCTAGGAACTATCGCCGACATGACTGAGGCGAGACTGATTTTGTTCATTGTCCCTCCTTGCGCGTGGCGCCCGTGTCCCGCTTCCGGCGTACCTATCGAGAGCGTCAGGGAACTACGTAGATCGCGAGTCGATAAGGCCAAAAGGGACACAGGCGTGTGAATTAAAAGCACAACCATAATTTCCTCTTTTGTAGAGAATGACCGAAAATAATGAACCGTTTAAAGAATAATGAACAGGCCGGCCGCCTTGGAAATAGTAATTTTCAATAAAAAATGAAAGAAAAATATGAAACGCTATAATTAATTGGAATAATAAAGTAAATACAAATCCGAATGGATTGTCAGTTGCCCGAATCCTCATTATCGAAGGGTAGAGGGCATAAACGTGTCGCTGGCCTTTTGTAGAGGCCCTTGCTGGTTTGGATCGTAGCAGAGCGCACGACGCCATCAGAACTTGGGTGTACTTCCTTAACACGTGCTAATGGCCAACACAGTGGAGGGGTGGCGTCTTCTCGTACGATTACCAATTGACCTGGCTTCAAAGAGGGACCTCCAGTTTTCCACTTCGTACGCTGCTGAAGTTCGTTAAGATAGTCATTCGACCACCTCTTCCAAAAGTGTTGCCGCATTTGAGTAACTCGTTGCCACCTTGAGAGGCGGTTTTCCTTGACGTCTAATAAAGTAGGCTCCACTGGAGCAGTAAGGCTATCTCCAATAAGAAAATGTGCGGGAGTGAGAGATGCGTTGTCGTTAGGATCAGCTGATAAGGGCACAATAGGACGGGAGTTGAGCACTGCCTCTATTTGTGTAAGCAACGTTTCCATCTCGTCATAGTTTAGCAATGCGTTTCCGGCGATTCTTTTTAGGTGAGTTTTCATGGCCTTAACGGCGGCCTCCCAAATGCCTCCAAAGTGGGGCGCCAAAGGGGGATTGAAATGCCACCTTATTTCTTCTTGCGCTAAGAAATCCAGAACGGTCTTCTGCTGAAGTTCCTTGAAGACGACTTGACGCAATTCCTTCAGTTCCCTGGATGCACCAACAAAGTTGGTTCCGTTGTCTGTGTAAAGATCCGTTGGTTTGCCTCTTCTAGATATGAATCTCTTGAAAGCGTTCAGGAATGCTTCGGTTGATAGGTCCATCACTAACTCGAGGTGTATGGCTTTGCAAGCCATGCATACAAATACAGCTATGTATGCCTTTGAACTCTTGGAGTTACGCTTCTTTGAGTCTCTGATCATGAATGGCCCGGCATAATCAATGCCACAATGCAAAAATGGGCGAGACAGTGAGACTCTCGAAGGTGGAAGATTTGCCATGATTAACGGGCTTGCTTTAGGTGAAGTCCGAAAACATCTCAAACAGCTACGAGTAACATGTCTGACAGCGCTTCTTCCTAAAATTGGCCAGAAGCGTTGTCGTAGTGAAGCCAGTGTTGCCTGTGGCCCCGCATGAAGTAATCTTTGATGCTCGTGAATAATGAGCATTTTAGTGAAAGGATGTCTTGTTGGCAAAACGATGGGATGCTTTGTTTGGTAAGGAAGATACGAATGCGATAGTCTTCCTCCCACCCTTATGATGCCACCAGAGTCCATGAAAGGTGAAAGCCCAAGCAACTTGCTGTCGTGAGGTATTGCCTTTTGATTTTGTAGAGCCTTGATCTCAGCTGAAAAGGAATATCCTTGAATTATTTTGGCAAGACGTAGTATTGCACTGTTCAGCTCAGTAGCTGTCAAGAAGCCGACATTTCTGTTTTCCTTAGAAGTTCTCATATTGTTGATGAATCGTAGTATATAAGCTGCGACTCGACGCAAGCGCTGCAAAGAGGAGATCGTGTGAAAAATGCTCCATTCTTCAAAAGGCTTAGTGGTGATCAGGGCAGTCTTGCGAATTTCTGGAAGATCCTTCACTGATAATGACGTTGTAGAATCAACTTCCCAATGATTGCGGTCGAGAGTAAGCCATGCAGGCCCATTCCACCAAAGCTGAGACTGAATTAGCTGCAGTGGCGTAACGCCTCTAGAAATAGCATCCGCTGGGTTATCTTTAGTTTTTACATGATTCCAAGAATGTGGATCGGTTGACTCTTGAATCTGTCCCACACGATTTGATACAAAGACACTCCATCGTCTTGAGTCAGAGCGAATCCATGCTAGTGCGATCATGGAGTCAGACCAGTAATAAGTTTTATCAATTTTCACGGGAATAATGTCCCTTATTCTTTTTGTTAGTTGAGCCAGCAAATGCGCTGCACACAATTCCAGTCTGGGCAAGGTTGTACTTTTGGCCGGTGCCACCCGTGATTTTGCACACAGCAAGTGAACTTCGTGATGATCGTGTACACTCGTTTTAACGTAAACGCAGGCGCCATATGCTTCTGTGCTGGCGTCACAAAAGCCATGTAATTCTACTGAGCGCGGTTGCGCGCTTCCAACAACTTTCCGTGGAATGCTAAATCCATTTAAAGCGGGCAATTGAGCCTCGTAAGAACGCCACTTCGTTTGAATATCAAGGGGTACTGTTTCATCCCATTCAATTTTAAGCTGCCAAAGGCGTTGTATCAAAATTTTTGCCGTTACGATAACTGGGCCGAGTAATCCCAGAGGATCAAATAAACGTGCTATGTTTGCCAGTATGATTCGCTTGGTGACAGACTTCGAGAATTGTTCCTTTACTTCGTAATGTAGCATGTCATTGTTGGAATGCCATTGTAGTCCAAGAGTTGATAGTCTGTCATCCTTGTTTAGAATTGCAATTGAATCTGATAACGATTTCGGAAGTTCCATTAGTAACGCCGGAGCGTTTGACGCCCACTTCCTCAAATTGAAGCCCGCCTGTGCTAATACACATATTACTTCCTTGCAAATATTAGATAATTGATCCAGACAGTCTGCGCCCGTCACGAGATCATCAACGTAAAAATCTGATAATATTGTGGATGATCCTGTTGGATATTCCTTTTGTTTTATGTGAGCAATTTCTTGCAACGCCCGAGTTGCCAAGTAGGAGGCTGAGGCTGTTCCATACGTGACAGTGTTTAGTTGATAAACGGCAAGATCTTCGAAGGGATCCTCTCTCCATAAAATGCGTTGATAGCTTCTTTGTGCCTTTTCGACCAGTACTTGTCTGTACATTTTTTCCACGTCGGCGGTCACGACGAATTGCCAAGTGCGAAATCTTAATATGATGTCCAATAATTCCGGTTGCAGTACCGGACCAACCATAAGTATATCATTTAAAGAGACACCTGTGGATGTCTTACAAGAAGCATCGAAGACAACCCTGCATTTCGTGGTCTGGCTCGCATCTTTAAACACAGGATGATGGGGCAGATAATACCCGGGCTCTGCCACCACAGAATCCTTGACCTTTTCCATGTGCCCGAGTTCTATATATTCCTTGAGAAACTGTGTGTATTTCATCTTCAAATCGGAGTCCCTTTGTAGTCTTCGTTCTAATGCGTAAAATCGCTTTTGCACTGTTGCTTTAGATTCTCCAAGCTGTTCGAGCATGTTCTCCCTGAAGGGCAGTCGCACGATGAATTGGCCATCCATACTCCTGCGAGTCGTTTTGGCAAAGTGTTCTTCGCAAAGCTTCTCCTCATGTGTGAGATTAGGACGCTCGCTACATTGTTCGCCTTCCCAGAATTTGGGAAGACTTTGGTCAAGTTCCTGATTCGTAATCAAGTTGCACATTGTTGCGCCGCCGCTGTTGGTACTCGCATGTGCCTTTGCTGCAATTGTTCCACCTAGGATCCATCCGAATAAAGTCTTTTGCAAAACAGGATGCAATGATGTATCTTTAATTTGTCCGACGCATAAAATGTTCCAAAAAACATCAGCTCCCAAAAATAGATCGATTCCTCCTGGGATGTAGAAATTCGGATCGGCAAGACGCAAATTTGCCGGAATGTTAATGTTGTAATCATCAGCGTGAGATGAGGGAATCCGATCAGTTATTTGTCTCAAAACCAGACAATCAAGATTTCTTTGATAATCGTAGAGTCTTGAATAAATGGATACCTTGACCATGTCTCGAACATGACTGGTTACTTGATTGACACCTACGACTGGAACATTTACATTTTGAAGTTCGAGTCCTAATCGTTGCGCTAAGGACCTCGTTATGAAGTTCGATTGAGAGCCGGCGTCTAGTAGGGCTCTACATGTTACCTTCTTATTGTCACGATTCAATATCTTGATAATGGCTGTGGATAACCAGGCATGTTTTTTGAAGTCATCGCAATCAGCGTTGCTCGAAGAAAGGGATGTGAGAGTTAACTTCTTGTCGTCTGTTGTAGTTGTCGTGGGCGATTTCGAATCCCCTTGCGACGTCTCTTGTGAATTAACTGACGTTTCGATATGTAATAGCGTGTTATGCTTCTTGCTGCACTTCTTGCATCCTCCAGAAGTACAATCTTTGGCTCGATGTCCCGATCTTAGACAATTTATGCATAATCTGCTGCCTTTTACCGCAACAATGCGATCAGATATTGACATCCTCGATAAAGATTCGCACGCAAATGTGAAATGTTCACCATGGCAAATAGGGCACTCTCTCTTGTGAGTCGCTACGTTTGATGATACCTTTTGAGGTCGTTGTTTATCTGTATTAGAGATGGCACTACTTGGCTGAGCTTTCTTTTGAATGATTTCTAGTGTATTACAACGTCGATCTAGAAATTCCATTAATGCTTTCAGAGTCGGATACTCCACTTCGACGAGGCTGTCCTCCCATGCTTTGTTAGTGACCGTATCAAGCTTACTCGTGATCAAATAAACAAGTAGGTCTCCCCATTGGTCGGTCGGACGTCCTATTGCCTTTAACGCCCGCACGTGCTTCAAAATGCTATCGCAGAGCTCTCGTAATGCTGTGTGATTTTCTTTTGTAAGAACAGATAACCCGAAAATAGCTTGGATGTGCTTTTGAATTATCAATCGTTTCTTGTCGTAGCGCATTGTGAGCATTTGCCAGGCTTCATGATAATTGGCCGCAGATACCTCGAGAGACTCTATAATTTCCGCAGCTTTGCCCACTAATGCTCCTCGTAAGTATAGAAACTTCTGGATGTCCGGGATAGCTCGGACGTTGTGTACCATAGACAAGAACGTGTCACGGAACGGATACCATTCGTCATATCCACCTGCAAATTTCGGAGGATTAATTTTTGGCAAGCGACAATGATATTCTTGATCACGTTGATCTGCTACTTGTGGGTGATTCGCCCCTGTCTCTTGTGCAACAGCGGCTTCACGATCGATTATTAATTGGTCAAATCTTGAGACAATGCCAAAGTATGATTCTTCAAATTCTATTCGTACTGCAGCGTCGTCAACTTCTTCAATTGATTCGATTGAGCTTTGAATATCGTTGAATTGATCCCATGTTTGCACGATTTTATTTTTGCGTTCGCGCAGTTGTGACAGAAAGGCATGCTGAGCATTTTCTGACTCTAAGAATGTAATCGCCCGCGTCAACGTGGCTTTCAATGCTCCACGCGAGTACTTAAGTTTTCTTAATTCTGTCATTTTAATAAGGCAGTGCTGGAACAGAAGTTAAGAGCGAAAAAACAACACAAAAGAAAATGTGATTGGAGACTGACCTGTGTGGTGCGAGTGCTTGCACCGGAATCGTAATGACGCGATTCAGTCGTTGTGTTATCTGACACTGTGTGTGTGTGTCACGGCTGCGTGTATGCGTACTACAGACGCTTGGCGATGCCGAACAAACAAATTCTCTCTGTCTGCTGTCGAGAGATGCGATTTTGCTGATTTCCGTACGACAATCCTGCGATTCTTCGCACGACGAAAGTATTCCTTGTGCTGATTATGCACCCAAAATGATTATTCTCGATGTGTTATGGCGCGGCCATGTTGTCACGCTGTGCCGATCGCTGTTGCGTATTTCCAATCTCGTTATCCGGTAGAATATCCGGCTCGAAGGACCATGTTCATGACGTGAACAATGATAGGGCTGGTTCGTTTTTAATAAAAACACTTTTTTATTGTTGTTTGGAATCACTCATGAATAAATCTTTATTTATTAAAATAGTCTAGGAACTATCGCCGACATGACTGAGGCGAGACTGATTTTGTTCATTGTCCCTCCTTGCGCGTGGCGCCCGTGTCCCGCTTCCGGCGTACCTATCGAGAGCGTCAGGGAACTACGTAGATCGCGAGTCGATAAGGCCAAAAGGGACACAGGCGTGTGAATTAAAAGCACAACCATAATTTCCTCTTTTGTAGAGAATGACCGAAAATAATGAACCGTTTAAAGAATAATGAACAGCTAATATTGAACACATCGTTGGTTATTTCTGCTCTCTTATGTTGCGTTTTGGTAGACGGATTGTGCGAGTTCTGTGTCGGATATGTGTTTTTAAAAGAGATTGCTCTCTCAATAGCGTATAAAGTTAATTTCTCCATTCTTGTTTACCGCAGTAAAGTTTCGTGTGAATCTGTTCAAGAAGTCGCACAATTATTGCAATAATCCGTATCGTGGGCAATCGATGTCGATGGTTTGTACGTCAAATTTACTCGCCGAAAGTACATTCCCCGTAAATTCGTTGAATTTGTAGAATTGTTGTTGCGAGACGAAATACAGGTTACCGTCGAGGTATCGGAAAGCTAACGTAATATTTGGTGGTATTCCCGGAAAGATCGTTTAAGTAGTATAATATTTAACGATGCTTCCGGCGCAGTTGTCTACCTCGCCAATCATGTATCCGTTGTATATCACGCGTCCTCAATTAATGTTTATCGCGGCGTTTATTTTCGCATCTGCGGGTAGTCCGAATTCTGAAAACGTTTTTGGCCAAGCAGGTTCCAACGAGAAGCTCGGATAATTGACTTTGTAAATTTTATTATCCACGAATAAAATTATATCACTGAACGGAGTTTGATACAAGGTTGAAATGCGTGTATAATGCGAAGGAAGAAATTTCAAATAGTTAGAAAGTGTTAGTGGTTCATCATATTTTTTATCCAGTCTTATTAACCATACGTATTTCTCGCTCGCGATATACATTCGTTTCTTTAACAGTAATATCGATGCATTGTATTTCGCATAGATTGTTTGGAACATTTTTTGATATTACTGAATGTTCCGAGTTAGCTGTGGGTGTTTTTGGTGATGTGTCGGTTGTCGAGTTGTCGTATAGATTTTGAATATTGAGAATGTCCTCGTTGCTTAGTTTAATAGGATGAGAGAATAACCAGTTGTGTAGGCGTACATTACGGAATCTGTGTGGTCTGTGTTGTAATCCAAAGGAATGACCAATCTCATGCGTTAGCACATACAGTAGACTTTCAGTGTCCGTAGGGGTTTTATCTAGAAAAATGTGCCATTTTTCCTTAACGTTGACATGTATTCGGAAATGTAATTTGCGTGTCCCGTGCGATAAGCAGCATGAGCGAGCACTTCTTCACGACCATCCAAAGGATATGTACACACATCGCCATTTCGAGGATCGAGCATCATATGATTGCCGTTGCGCCATGATATTAGAATATTTGGATGCGATATATTTCGTTTAAATGTTAACGATGATGCGGCTTGCCATAAATTAAAAACGGCTCGGGCAATATCTAACATCGGTTCCGTAACTAAATGAAAATTCCACGTGAAATGTTTTTGTGGCCATTTTTTTCCAATCGTATCCGATTTGTGATAATGTCTGCATGTTTACATCGTGGTTTACGCATCTGATATAAGGTTTCATTGGTCATTTCACTGATAACTTATAATATTCTTGAAAAAGGCTGATAGAGTCTTGAAGAATTCGTTATTCGCCGATGGTTTGAAACGATTGTATTTCCTCGTTGAGATATCTATATTTTTGTAGATAATTAATTGCAAACTTGGTGTTTTTCTTACGATTTGTTCGTTTTCGTTCGCAAGGGCACAGATAGCAACGATAGAGAATGTGAATGCGGTGACGCGTGTGTGCATCCTCGGGATGCGATAAGATCTGCGGTTTTGATTCGAATGACGAGAAGCAATTTATCGACACGACTATTTATTTGGTTGTAGGGTCCTTTGATATGTTGGCAAGATAGGTGTATAGGATATTTCTCATTCGCTTTAAAAAAGATAATTTGTTTTATTATACGTAAACGATTTATGAAGAATTTTTAATTTATATTAAATTGTTTTATTTGCTGACGATTAAAAAGAAATAAAATTATGCACATTATCGCAATATCCATGTATATAGTTTTCTAATGTGTTGAAGTATATTCGATGTTTGCCCACATTTTTTCCGGTTAGAAACAGAAGTTGCGCATATTTAGAACGGTATATAAAGGGCGTATCTGTGCGGAACGTATCAGAATATCAACGTATCGTAGGTCGAAGTGTGTATCTAATAATGGAGAAGTTAAGGAAAGGAATCTTGCGATTGCGGCTACTTCGATTAATAATGAAATTAGTGATTTAGCCTCGAACACGGATTCGTTAGAGAACGATTATACGACTCTTTACACGTTAATACGTTATTACGACTCTTAACAAAAGAATTGAAAGAATTCGAACGAATCTTCCACGTTTCATATCTGTGAAAGTAGTATTCGATAGTGACGATAGAATGCTTGCGATACTGTAAGTATAGAACGTATTATTGTTTTTTTTTCGTCTCCGTAATTAATTTTTAATTTTGTTTGATACATTAAATATTAAAGAAATCGTATTCATAGACAAATAAGGAAGATGCGTCGATATATCGATTTTCCACGAGATGGAAAGATTTAATGATCATATTCGAACCTCGCTTGTCAGTCTTGCGAGTGAAAATCCGAAGAGTGTGACCGCGGACACTACTGTGGACAATGACAATGATGATGAAGTCGGTGAATAAGATTTTAACGGGATTTTTTTTAATGGGTTAATGGGAGGGTAAGTACGTCGCGAAGGCAGTGAAATTGCGTATATGTTATTTCATTACCTCTGCGCCATATTTTATCTTTCTGTCTTGTCAACAATTTTACGATTTGATTGTTAACATTGTTATTTAATTGTTTTTTTAAATATCGCGTTATTCATTAGTGTATAAAAAAAGTAATGAATATTGCGATATTGGAAAAAACTAAGTAATCTGAAATTATTTACGTTTTTTCTACTTCGTTATGTCGATGCGCACGTTCTTAATTTTTATCAAATATTATGTTATTTATTTTTTTATAATATCAATGATTAATATAGTATTTATTATAACTAGGTTTTATTTTATTTCGATATATTTTAAAAACATCACCTTTGAAGGGATCTGTAGATACGTAAAATCGAATTTATTTCAGACTTTCGCAACAATTGTGTTTAATTATACGTATTTACGAAAACATAAGCTTTGTGTAAAACGAACACACCACATTTTTATACACTGTCGCAAAAAAAACGAAACAAAATTTTTGACCGATTTTTAGGCAATCTTCAAAGTGATGCAACTTTGCGAAAAATCATCCAAATTACATGTACTTTTTTTTAAATTAAAGTGCAAAGACTATACTTTAAGAATCCTTACGCGAAAGTTTGATTTTTTAAGTGTAAACTTTTTTTATCGCATGAAAACCAAACATGTTTTTTTTAATTGAAAAAAGTAAAAGTTTGTTATCATTTTGCACAAGTTTCTCGTTAAAATCTTGCTAATATTAATTTAGATTCTTAAAGTTCATTCTTTTCTAAGCAATTAAAAAAAACGTCGATACGATGTTTTTTGTTGATTGCACGCGAGTTTGAAATTTGTACTGCATTTTAGGATATTTTAGCGAATAAATACGGTATTTTTTGAATATCATGAATTCTGAGTGTCAATATGATATTGCACATTGATTTTATTCGTGTTTAACTCAATCATACCACCGTCATCAAAGTGACCCGATGTGCATCACGTGGAGAATGACGGTCGGATTTTGTTCATCATGTGGCTCTAAAATTCATCGGTAGAAATTTGTACTTACTGATCTGAATATAACGGATAGCTATAACGGACGCACTAATTTCACTGAAGTCAACAGAAGATCACATTCATCTATACTCATAAACCCACACATGTAAACATACATATACACATACTCATACATAAAAAATAAAAGTTCAAATTTTATTTAAAAAAATCAACTTTTTCAGAACAACATGATGTACAAAATCCGACCGTCATTCTCCACGTGATGCACATTGGGTCACTTTGATGATGGCGCACAGTGGACAAAAGTGCCTTTTTCGTGACAAAATTCTTGTGACAACTCAATTCTTGACGGATCTTGATGTACTTTTTTTAAAAATACTTGTGAATACTTGAAGAACAACTGCGGAAAATTGATTTTCAAACCAGAAAGATTTTGAAAAATGGACTGTAATATAACAAAAACTGACATTCATGGAAGTCTGATGATAACTCTCACGGATCCACAACTATTGGGCTATGATACATCTGAAAAACATTTAATAATAATTTTTGAGTTCGGCAATTACAAAATTAAAAGTCGAGAACGCAGAAATTTAAATTAATTTCAATTTCAATTTTTCAGTTTTTTCTATATTACAGTTTATTTTTCAAAATTTTCCTGGTTTGAAAATTAATTTTCCGCAGTGACCCGTAGTTTTGCAAGTACTCACAAGTATTTAAAAAAAAATTACATCAAGATCCGTCAAGAATTGAGTTGTCACGAAAAAGGCACTTTTGTCCCACTGTGCGGCGGTATGATTGAGTTAAACTTCAATAAAATCAATGTGTAATATTATATTGATACTCAAAATTCACGATATTCAAAAAATATCGTATTTATTCGCTAAAATATCCTAAAATGCAGTACAAATTTCAAACTCGCGTGCAATCAACAAAAAACATCGTATCGACATGTTTTTTTTTTAATTGCTTAGAAAAGAATGAACTTTAAGAATCTAAATTAATATTAGCAAGATTTTAACGAAAAACTTGTGCAAAATAATAACAAACTTTTACTTTTTTTAATTTAAAAAAACGTGTTTGGTTTTCATGCGATACAAAAGGTTTACACTTAAAAAATCAAACTTTCGCGTAGGAATTCTCAAAGTAGAGTCTTTGCCCTTTAATTAAAAAAAAGTACATGTAATTTGGATGATTTCTCGCAAAGTTGCATCACTTTGAAGATTGCCTAAAAATCGGTCAAAAATTTTGTTTCGTTTTTTTTTGCGCCAGTGTATATATATTTATCAGATGTGATGTATTTGTGTTACGTAAAGACCTTGATATATGTTGTTCATCCTTACCAGATCATTAGTTTAAAAATAGAATAGATATGACGATTCTTTCGATCGCATAATCATATGTAATAGATATACACAAGTTAATAACAATTATGATAAATGTCTATATTTGTTGTTAGCTTGTTTGTATTTTTTCATAATTTTACGCGATTTATCGCAATGTAACTGTATTATTTATTATAAGTAATATATTGTTTTTTTTATGTATTCTTTTTCTGTTTCTTTAATATCACATAAGCTCTATCACTCGCTCCTTAAGCATACTTTCACCGTATCATACTATACGCTTTCGCACTCGCGTTATCTCCCACGGTTCCGCGTTATCTAGCTCTATTTTGCGTCATCTCACTCGCTCGTATGTTTTATTCGTATAAATAAATATATATATATATATATATATCCAACACACGACCGTGAGGTATACTATTTTCATGCGCCATTATTACGCATTCGGATACGAGCTATTACGAGGAAAAGGAGAATAAAATATAAAGTTTTAGAAAAATAATATATTATTAATAATATAAATCGAATAATATGTGTGCGTGCGCGAGCTTAAATCTCGCTCGCACGATTCATTCATAAGGGTGGCTCGCGCTCCGAATGGTGCGCTGAGGAACGCAGGATCTAGTAGGCTAAGAGAGAGAGACTGACTGACTGACTGACTGAGCGTTTATTAATGTTCTAGGGCATAACCCTTTAAGAACAGTCGTTTAGTATACATAATCTGAGTGTGGCGTGAGTTGTGCAATAATATTAATAGTAAACTTACGAACTAGTAGAATAGAAGGTAGAATATAATCATAAAACGTTGCGCATAGAAGTGAAAAGCAGAGAGCTAAATGTACATAATTAAAGAGATACGCATAAGTGAGATACATAAGTAAAATAAGCATACAAAATAGAGAAATAAACATACAGGTAGTAGGCAGGAATATAGAGAAACGCAATAGTATAGTACATTAATAAGGCAAAAAATAAGCGTGAGAAACATACAATATGTATACGGATAATTGGGCAAATAAAGACATAAACTACATGTTTAGAAATGAGACATGCGAACGCCTTGATGCAGTATATTGTTGAGATAAGGTAAGCGTGAGAAAGAGAGAGAGATCTAGCAGCTAGATCCACCCCCGCTCATTGCGCAGCAAATGGTCGAAGAGTTCCTTTCGAAAAGATCCAGCTGAATCCAGTGCTCTGAGTGTAGCGGGAAGGGAGTTCCACAGAGTGAACGCAACATACTGGAAAGAGTGCTGAAAGGTGGAGGTCCTACAGCGTGGAACAGCTAGATCAGTCGGAGACATACGCGATGCCGCACGTGAGACTGTAAAGTGCGAGGCTGTAAGTTGTTGGCCAAGTAAGAAGGACAGCCTAAGCGCATTATTGTGAAGAGTAGGCAACTGATCAGATAAACTCTTCGACCATTCACAGACAGCCATCCCAGGGAGTTGTAGTATTGCGTAACATGTTCGTCTCTTCGGAGGTTGAAAATGAAGTGCACGCATGCATTCATTAGTTGATTCAGCTTAGTCTTTTGCTAGCCAGTAAGATCCGTAAAGACTCCAGCGCAATAATTAAACAAAGGGAAGATCAGGGAGGAGACGAGACGAGTACGCAAAAGGGTAGAGAGACAATTTCGATGGAACTTAAGCCTCCATAAGGCACCATTGACTCGACTAGATAAGATCTTAATATGTTCCGTCCAATTCAATGTGCTCGTAAGACATATGCCGAGACTGACCGCCTTGTCCACCAGCTCGATTTGAGTGCCATCAATAAATAGTTGAATGTCGTGCGCTTTCAAGGCATTAATGTAACGCGCGCTGCCCAGCAACAATGCTTTGGTTTTACTAGCATTTAAGGTCAGACCGTTTCCAGTGAACTATGGCTTCTATGTCCTCCCTGATCTTCTCTAAGAATTCCTGGAGTTCGCTTGGTGAGAAATGTCGGTAGATCTGTAGATCATCGGCGTAGAGAAGATGGTGGCAGTGCCTTATGGAAAGACTTAAATGGTCAATGAACATGGCGAACAAAAGGGGGCCTAACACCGAGCCCTGAGGTACGCCGGTGGAGACTCCGGCCAATGAGGAGAGACCATCAGATCCAAGCACATACTAGTTCTATCGGCAAGTTAGGATTTGAACCAGCGGAGGACAGCATTTGAAAGGTGAAATTTTGAGAGTTTGTGAAGGAGGTCATGCTGTATCGAATCAAACGCCTTCGAGAAGTCAAAGAGAACAAGCAGTGTAACTGACCTCCGGTCGACCGCAGCTCTGATGTCATCAGTCAGTTTGATGAGCGCAGTTTGCGTGCTATTACCGCGCCGGAAGCCGGTCTGTAACGGGTCGAGCAGATGATAGTGTGCTAGGTGTGCGGTGAGCTGGTCAGATACGATGCGTTCTAGTACCTTGGCGAGGAAGCAGAGGAGTGAGATGGGCCGGAAGTCCGAGACCAAGATTGGTGTTTTGACCTTTAGAAGGGGAATGACGTGAGATTTTCAGGGAAATTGGAATGTGGAAGAGTCAAGAGAGAGGTTGAGGAGGTCGAGGATTACTGGAAAAGTAACGGGGAGGCTATCCAGAAGGAGACGTCGGCTTATGTCATCAGGACCTGCGGAATTTGAGGAGCGCCTACGGAGGGCAGCTAGCAGGATGCTGGGTGTGATGTAAGAGAAGTAAAAAGTGGCTGGATCGGAAATGAAGAAACGGAAGGCGTGTGGACAGGAGAAGCGCGTTGATGATAGAGAAAAGCTTTGGTGTGAAGAAGGCGAGATCGAAGCAGGATCGAGTGGAGGAAGGCAAGGAGCAGTGGTGAAGAAGTTGTTAAGGTCATCAGGAGAGAAATTATGTATCTGGCGCAATGATACCGGCCTGGCGAGTCCCATTGCACGCAACTCCGACCACAAACGGACGGGAGTAGGTGATGCTCTGAGTCGCTCCGACAAGTAGGCGTTTCTAGCGGCAGAGATGCTGTGCCTGGCCTCATTGCGCAGAGCAACGAAGGTGGCACGATTTGCTGGCGAGGGATGTCTACGAAGTATTCTCCTGGCTGCATTTCTCCTGCGCATAAGGGATCATAAGGACGCGTTGATCCATGGAGCAGGAGGTCGCCTTGCACAGAAAGAGCGAAGAGGAGCAAGGTGATCGCGCGCACCTGTGAGGTAATCAGCAAGTAGGTTTATCTTGCCATCCAGGGAAGGAGTGAGACGGATGGCTGACCAGTCACATAAAGTGATTAGATCATGAAATGTTTGCAGATCGAAATGAGTGTAGTCACGGACAGTGATGTGGCGAGAAGGAATGCGATGGATTATTAGGTTGAGAGTGACCTCGATGAGATCGTGTGCCGAGAGGAAGGAGAGCAGTCTCTGCGAGAAGGCTTTAACAATAGAGCGGTCACTCACCAGACAGTGGTCAATTCGGGTGTGATGTTTGCCCGCATGGTGGGTACTGGAAAACGGAATGACATGAATATGATTGCATGTACAGAATTCTAGTGCTTTGGAGTCGTACGTGACACGGTTCAGGTCTACATTAAAATCGCCAATGATGACGGCTATAGGATATGAGGGATGCAATCTTTCAAACTCAGCCTGGAAGACCGCAAGGTGCCCCACCTTCGGGGGCCGGTATACCGAGGAGAAAGGGTCGACAACTCTCAGAGCTGACGCCCGCGATCAGATACTCAGGCTGAGAACAATATTGACCCGGTGATAACGCAAGGATTTGTATCCTGAGACCAGAGCGCACGTAAAGGCCAATCCCCCCTCCGCCCCTACCAATTCTATCATGTCTGATGAGACAATAACCGTGCAGATCGGCAAAAGAATCAGGCATGTGCGGCTTAAGCCAAGTCTTGGATATGGCGATTATGTCGTAGGTGTTTCTAGCGAAAAAGTCTGAGAATTCTGCAAAATGGGGGAGAAAGAACTGGCAATTCACGTGGCAAAGCCTTAAAGGCCTATGCGCGGAACCAGCGAGAGAATGCGCGAGCGGCCGCCAGTCCCTACGGGCCGGCTGTTTCGGGATGGCATCCGATCCCGCCGCGGGCCTAGCAGGTTTCACGGAAACGATCGGCAGCGGTACAGAGGGGGGCTCGGCGGGAACCGCCGAGCATTACAGTCCTCGCTTATAGGGTGCGGATTCCGCCGATCCACCACCTGCGACGCGAGGGCAGGCGCGGAGGACGGCATCAATGGCGGCCGCGGGGACCGGCCAACGGCATCATGGAAAACCTCGAAGACGCCGTCAGAAACGCCAGGGGCAGCAGCGGCGGGCGAGTCGCTCGGTCGGGGGATTCTCGCAAGGATGTCCTAAAGGTGAGCCAGATGGTTGAGTAAAATAGGTTTAACCGCTGGATCCCGTCTCACGCGGACACGCCCGTTCCTGACCCACGCATAAGGCGCCCCTCCACGACGGCGCGCCTCGCCACACCATAAGTCCGTCTGACCGAGAGCGGCAGCCTCTCGTTCAGCTCAATCCGAGCGCCCGCAAGCGACTCGGGTACCGCGGATCCATCATCATGGGCTCTCTTGCCTTCAATCCATTTATTTCTAATTGCGTTGGAGGCAAGACGCACAATGAGGGGGCGCGGACGATCAGCCCCTCCTGGAATCCGGAAATAAGACAACATCCCCCGGCTCCATATCGATGCTTAAGGCAGAAGCGATGCCAGCCGCAACGGCGCGCGGCGGTCGGGCTCTCGTCAGCAAAGGCACGAACGCCGAAGATAATAAGCTCAGTAAGGAGCTTGTCCCATTCCAAGAACTCGAAGCGCGCAACAAGGTCAGGCGCAGCGGCACCATGAGCAGCCCGAGATGAGAAACCAGACTCCAGAGCACCGACACGTCCCGCGAGCGCAGTCTGCTGGTCCTTGATTTGAAAACGCGTTAATAAATCGTGTTAAAAGATGCTTATATTTCTCATTTTTAAAAATTAACTTAAAGTAACCTGTAAAGTATTTTTTAATATAATTGTCATAATATTAATTTATAATAACAAACTGTCTTTGTGTATAAAAACTGTTGACTTTAAACCGCTATGCATAAAGAACTTACATTACTTTATACTATCCGTCATTATTAGTGAAATATTCACAAATAATAATTTGCACGGTGAATAAAATGTTTCGTTTATTAGTTTTTAAATTATTAAATGTGATCTTTTTTACTTCAAGAACATTAATTATTTTTGAATAACATTTTCATTTTTAATTGCTTACGAAGCTTATTATAAAATTTGAATTATAAAATGGTTTTAAAACAGTTTTCTTTAACACAATTGCAATACACTTTAAATGTTAAACAATTTATTATTAATAATTTATAATATTTGGAAAGCTACATGTTATTTATAATAATTTAATATTTTAATTTTTAGAATCTGTTGATGAAATAAATGGTTTATCAAGAGAGAAAATTTTTAAATTAATAAGAAACAACTTAAATGATAGTATGACTGTAACATATGAAAAAATCGAGGATTTTATGTCCAACAAGTTACAACGTTCGTTTACATTATCAGACGATGTAAAACCAATCATACGTGAATTATTACACGACTTTAAAATAAAGTGGCAAAATGTCAAAAGGACGAAAAAAAAAAGTTTTGATAAATATCATGATTGGCTAAGCGTATTCGTTTTTTTGGATAAAAGTAAATATAAAAATAAAGATTTAGCTAGGCTAGAGACAAAACATTCAGGTCGTCCAAGTTCCGAATTTATGGATTCCAGTGAAAGAACAAAGTGAAGAAGAACCGAAGAAATTCGTTCACAAGCAAGTACATAAGAACTCTCTTATGCAACTCAAATGAGCCTTCGAGCTTCAGAAAAATTTGTAAAAGATGTAACATTAGGCAGCCCATCAAAAGCTCAAAGATATCAAAATTCCTTACAGTTTATTCCAGAAACCACTCTTTCTAGCGATAAAGCTCTTTCGCTTATAATTGAACAAAAATTATCACAAAGTCAGTATCAAGGATTAAGGTATATGAGCTTAGAAAATAATTATAAATTGTATCCATCATATAAAGAAATATTAAAAGCTAAGCGTAAATGTTATTCAGATAAATCAAGCATTACTATAACTGAATGCAGTGCAGAAATAAAACTACAGGTTTTATTAAATAATACAACTGAACGAATTTTGTCGACTCAAATGGATATTGTGGTTAAGTTTTGAGAAACTTGGTAATTTGGACTTAATTTGCAAGTGGGGTTGCGATGGCAGCTCTGGCCAAAGTACTTATTTATGAACAAAAATTCAATGATGACGACGGAAGCATATCGGATGCGAGCATTTTTATAACATCAATTGTTCCACTTCAACTCATATCCAAAGATAAAGTTACTAATGCACAAATTATCATATGGAAAAATCCAAGACTTTTATCTCCTCGATTTTATAGACCAATTAAAATCGAGTTTTTGCACAAAAGCACTGAAGCCATTGTACAACAAACTGAATACGTTAAAGAACAAGAAACAAAACTTGTACCTTTTCAAGTTGTAATTGATGAAAAACAAATATTAGTGTCCTATAAACTTGCATTAACGATGACAGATGGCAAAGTTTCTAATGCTATTACTAATACTGCATCCACTCAACGTTGTTATTTGTGCCAATCAAGTTCAAAACAGTTTAATAATATTGATGAAATTTTACGAAAAGAAATAGAGATTTTTTGTCTTTTGGTTTGTCTACACTACACATATGGATTCGCTCATTTGAGTTTTGTTTACATTTATCTTATAGACTAGGTATTAAAAAGTGGCAAGCGCGAAATAATGACGATTAAAAAAAACAGAAAAAAGAAAAAAAATGTCCAAAAAGATTTTCGTCAACAATTAGGACTTATTGTTAATCAACTAAAGCCTGGATTTGGCAGCACAAATGACGGAAATACTGTTCGAAGATTTATTGAAAATCCATCTGTTTCTGCTTCTATAACTTCTATAACGTTGATGAAGATTTAGTTAAAAGATTTCATGTAATATTACAAGCCATTTTGAGCGGCCATGAAATTAATTTAATTAGATTTAAAGAATATACATTAAAAACAGCTCGCAAATTTGTGGACCTGTATCCTTAGTTTTACATGCCAACTTCTATACATAAACTTTTGATCCATGGCACTAATATCGTAGAACATGCATTATTGTCGATAGGACAAATGGCTGAAGATGCGCAAGAATAATATCATAATGTCATAAATACTGTCATAAATATATTAAAAGATATCGTGAAGATTTTACGCGAAAATGCAGCAGAGCAAAAACAATGGAAGATCTTCTTTTACGTCTGTTAGTAGCATCTGATCCTTATATTTCAAGCTTGAGAAAATTGCCTAAAAAGAAGTTAAAATCCTTATCACCAGAAACAATTGAATTATTAATTTCACCAATAATTGATAAGGCCGATGCTAGTTTTAACACTTTTTTTCGATGTCAACTTCTTCTAATTATACAGATAGCTCAACGATGTGACAGATAACGAATAATTTTTATTTTTTTTACATATTATTATACATATATATGAATACTTTGATAAAATTGATATATATTTTATACATTTGAATTACATTTACGCATATTTTATTGTAAATCCTTTATTTTGTAACATAATCTTTTTTTTGGTTAACAAAATGTATTGTATGTATGTTATTTTTATTACATTTTTTATGATTAAACAATTATGTTCGCCATATTGGATCCGCCATTTTGTTGTTTTTAATTTTGATTTTGGAATCATAATTAGCGACCTTGAAAACCTCTATATATTAAATAACATACAAATTGAATAATGTTTTCATATTTTGACCAGCTTTTCGGGATTTGGCCGCACTGTGCGGTGTGTAATCGGGACCGTGTCCAATCAAGTCCGTGTCCAATCGGGACTGTGTCCGATTAGAAAATACTACTGGGTCCAATCGCTTATGTGCGCAATCGGGACAGTCTCGTTTAAACATATCTGCGTTTTCTCACGTGCAATCTGATCGTTATCTCTTCTCCTCGAAAATTGATAGGACGGCCGTCTTGTTTCACTACTCGCAGCATAATATCGGTAACGTTTTGCACGATAACCAGAAGGTAAATGATTTGATTCGGTGTTTCCGATATTTTATATCCCTGTGGAACATTCATGAGTGAATTCGTGTATCATGTGAACCGGTTTGTTGTTGCTGTACGCACCCGCGGTAACGTGGAATACATTCTACGCGTATAACGTTAACGCTCATGATATTCGCAGGTTTGTCGGACACGTACCATTTGTTAGGTTCTAATGTACAATTTGCCGAAAAACCTAATAAAAGTCCAATATTATTCGGCAAGGTAAAATTTATTCCGTATGGGCTCTTTATTTCGGTCCTCATGATATTCTCATTGGCACGTAGAGTGACCTTTATCGCATTCTTTATCCACAAACCAAATACAGTATACATTCTTTTCTCCCGAATGTTTGTACGTAATCTCGGCTCTGATATATCGATCCGATCGCGCGTAGTTCGTACGATCCCTCGAGAATGATGATCACTTCGTTTTTATCACCGTAGTAGAATTCATTGTTACCCGAATGAACATTCGAAATCGTGTTGTAAGTCTCGAAATTCGCGAAACCCAATCGTCATCGCTCAGATCTAGAGCGGGAAAGTAGCTCGCAATAAAAACGTTGTTGCTCTGTTAACGAGAGTGTCAGCGACATGACGATCGAGTGGACTGAGGTCTTTTCGCTCGAGACTGCAAAATTATTCTTTCCAATCGAAATCACAAACACAATTGACCACAAATTCTCTGATTGTTTGATACAATCGAGGATTATACGTCACGTCGACGTTCTCACCAAGATACCGCACGATTTCTCGCGGAGGCCGAAGATTCCCAAAACTATCAAAATACACGGCTCGATTTCTCTTTTTCGCGTAAGCAACCCAATGCATTCCCGAACCCTTCTCGTCATAGAGATTCACGTCATAGAGATACCGCACTTCACGCGTCGCGCTTTCGTCGGTAAAGCGTCGCGCGTAAATACTTCTCTGAAAAACGGAATACGCGCGCGTTTTGCCGCTCGAGTCGTTGTAACGTCGGAAACGAGCAAATCGAGCGCCGTTAGTGTCACACTCCACGTTTTTTTTTTACTCTTTTTACATCCACCCAATATTCCACTCCCGTGTTCCTTATACAGTGCGAGATACAGTCCGTGACACTCCATAGCGCAATTTTGACGTTGTAGTTCTTTTAAGTGACAACGAGCAGCCTTACAATCGTTTATGGCTTTCGCCATACCGGCGAGTCCACTGATCAAAGAACCGAGCGCTCCTAGTACCGGCAGAAGTGGCAACAAACCTCCGCGTTTCGCTATGGGTAGTACTTTCTTCTGCCTCCTCGATTTCTTCTGTTTTATTCTTCTTTTTAGACCCATTCCGAGTTTCGTTTTTGCTTTCATTGCCGCCCATACGGCGGCCGCTCTTTCACCAAGGGTAACGTTCCTCGCTGCAATACGTTCCCGCGCTTTCTCGGCGAAAATTCGATCAGCGACGTGACGATCAGTAAGTTCGTTGTTTCGTGAGTACACGATATCGTGCTCGCGGCACGCCGCGCGCCGCGTTCAACGGAATTACGCCTCGATCGCCGCGTCGTAGTTGTTTAGCGATACGAGTTCCCAACCCGCAAAACTGATAACCACGAAAGTGTAATTCGAAGAGAAGCACGTTTATTGCTGTTCAGTAGACCGGCATCTATTCGCGTTTTGTTGATTAGCATACGGTGCAATGTCTCACTTGCCGTGGTGGACCATCGACGTGCGTTCTCTGTCAAGGTTGATTATGATGTTCCAAACATCTGCGATAATTCTGCATCTCGGGATTAATTTTCAAATGATGCGATAGTTTATCCCACAGAAGTTCGACGTAGTCGTCGAAATATCGCAATAGAACGTTCTCGGATATAAAAGTCAACTCCTCGACCATTCAAGAATATCGCGCTTATCCTACGGTATTAGAAACATCCTGACGACTGTGCGAATGAACAATTCGACGGCGTATAAATACAACGAATACGCGCGTAGATGCACATTTACTTCGTAAATGATGAAATTTGTACAACAATCACCGACGATCGAATACTCGCGAAACTGTTCAAACTACTGTGGGATGAGGTCAGTTATCACGTGTTCTCCGACAATCACGAGGTCGTACCATGCGCGGATGCGCTTCCTGATTCGATATTTGTGTTCGACGATGTCGCCTGCAACAATCAAGATACGATCAGAGAATACTTTTCGATGGGTCGACACTCGAATATTGATTGCTTCTACTTACATCAGACGTATGCCACGATACCGAAACATCTCATACACGAATCTCCTGGTTCTGTTTTGACAAGATGATACCAACCTGAAACATGTGTACAACGATCACATGAACACCGACATATCGTACGACGATTTTTGCGCATTGTTCCGAGAATGTTGGCAACGAAAGTACGGTTTTGTGATGATCAACAAGAACAGTGGGTTGAAAAACGGTAAATACAGACGAGGATTTAACGACTTTGTGGTATCGTAGAACGATCAGAGCAATGAGTACCATCGAACGGGAAAGAATGGCGAGAGAGATCAAGAAGGCGCGCGCGTCGATTCCTAGAAAGCATTGAACTTTAAAAACGGAAAAAATGGAACAGGAAATCGCTCTGGAGAGACGCTTCAAACCGATTCTCGCACTATTGAAACGTATCGCCGAGCATACGAAATCCGTCGCTAAATCGTCGGATGAGATCGTTGGTAAGAGAGAACGCGAGGAAAGTGTTTACGACGACGATAACGTCTTCGAAGCTCCTCAAAAATCTCCCTCGTTTAAAGGAAAAAAACGATCGAACGAAACGTTGGCCACATCCGCGATCACGCCCATGAAACGACAAAAACTGACGAGCTCCACACCGATAGGAAACATGACGTTGCTTCCGCAACACGAGGAACAAGTATACGAGACGGAGACTGTGCCGTCTCCATCATTCGAAACTTCCGTTAGAGAAAGTTTGCAAACACCGTACAGTTGTGAGTCCCTACACGGTCATTTGGGATCAAAGTACATAGGCGATCTTCTCAATGGTGAAAACAAGAGCAAAAACGATTACGTATATGGTGTACGATCACATCACCGAGGAGGATACTAAACTCGGCGATAAACAATTCGACGTGGGAAGAAACAACGTGATTATAATAGGTGACACGGGATACGTCGGTACACCCGGTTTATACGAATTAATCTTCAAGAGAATAATCCCCGATAACCTCATTTAAACGATTTGAAAACGTATAAGAAACATACTGCTAACAACGAACACTCATAGACGCGGTCGCAGCGTGAGTATGCCAATCATGGGAAATAAGGGATACAAGTACTCCGCAATTATCGGACCGCTCATACGTGGTGATAAAAAGACAGGTGCGGGGGTAACTGACGTTCTAACCGTATCATGAGAGTAACTAACGATAAGATAGATTAAGTTCATTGGAACGACCCTAACGAATTAATAAATCGCCTTTGATTACTCGACGTATTTCTTCTCGCCGGAAACAACGCCCACCACAACGAGATCCTATCGATAATCGAGAAACTTCGTGAGTCAATTTCCGTGAGCCCCTAGGCGGGGCTAATTATAAATTGAGTCGTTCCGTTGATCACGATGACAGTACGGTTCGCGCGATAGCGAGATGTGAATAAATTTGGCATGTCTCTGGAAAAACGCGACAACGACACAACCATTACGCGTTCGTCGATCGAATCTCGGCGAAACTACGTTATGTGCACGAAAATACGTTACGTTTGAAAAAATATAATTACGACGCGAATAAACATAAGATACAACGATTAGATTCTCCAACCAATAACAGACGCAACGAATAAAAGTTACGTTGATCTCCGTCTCGAAAAAGCGATCAATGACAACGTCGAATCGTTTAAGAAAAATATAAATACGCTCGACGTGAAACACGACAAGAGAATACAATAGTTAAAAGCAACGGTCCATTGTAATGAATCGACGTTGAACTCACAAGGAAAGGGTCGGAAATGTCTGATCTTAATGAGTTTTTAATATGTTGTTTTCGAAACAAAAATAAGGGACACATTTTTTTATAAGTGCCCATACGCACTTTTAAAGGGTGAAACATCCCTAAAAAAAAATCGGATTTTCTGTTTTGGGGCAAATATTTCCGGAACTAAACAAGATAGAAAAAAATTGTTCAAATAAAAGTTGAAGGGCTTTAGAAGTACTACAAAACAGTAACAAAGAAAATTTTTTTGATGTATCAATTTTTCAAAATACCCCAACCACTTAATAAATTTTTTTGAAATTTTTAAATTCTTTTATAACAAAATAAAAGGTTATTTTTTTTACGAATTTAACAGTATATAATGAAATTATGTTTCGACAAACCATTTTTCAGAAATAATTAAAAATCTCTTGATATATATATTCTATGCCCGTTATCGCGCTCGATTTTTCACGCGTTTCGTTCGCAACTTTCCGATAGAAGATGACAATGCCAATTAATTTTGAAGGACATAATATGCAATTCATAATTTCGCACAGATATTGCTAGACATAACAGACATGAATATGTACTATTATGAATCAAAATACGAAGGTTCAATGTGAATGGCAGACGATCAAAGATTAATCCAAGAGTGATGATACATCGAACATATATTTGAAATGTGTATGTAGGCATATATATATATATTGTACATATATTGTATACATGAAAAAAGAATATTAAAATATAAAATAATATTAATATTAATTAATAATAATGAAATAAAATTAATGTACATAATATTAATATTTTTTATTTATGGATTAAAATCATTACAGATATGATGGTCGTGAAAGAAATGTTGTAAACAAAGAGATTTCTTACACCATGCGCAAGTAATTATAGCGATACCACTGCAAATATCGCATGTTGGTTTAGAATTTTTTTTAAAACAAAAATGGCAAAAACAAACTGGCGTTTTAAATTGCTCTGGTCTTTCTTCTATATAACCGCTTTTATACTAGGCGTATTTAAATACATTTTTTAATTTTGATGATGAAAATTGGACATGTGTTAACGATTGCAATTTTAAAATAGTATCTCGTAAATGAAGTTTAACTTCTAAATCTAGAAGTATGACTGTATCTGAAAAATGTTTTACAAAATTTTTTCACAAGCGAAAACCATATACATCTAATAGTTGTCTTTGATCAGTTGTCCCTACTGGTATAGTTAGAAAAACAATGTCTTGAGCAGAGTTTATTTCTTTCAATTATATCTGGACAATGTCCAGTCCATGAATCTAATAATAGAACTGATTTAGAACCAACTTTTGGAAAATAAATTTCTCTTAACCAAATCTCAAAATGATATGATGTTAATTTCCCAGATTTAGAAGCCATAACAAAAATATTGTTTGTTCTAAACATAGTTTCTTGTACTCTTGGACCGAATGACCCAGTGGATTTTTTTAAAACAATGAAAAGGGGCGATAATAATAATGTACCATCACCTGAAATTAATGGCTGTATAGTGTAACTATGTGTAGTTGCCGATATAGATGTGCACTCTATCTTTTTTGTACCTTGGATTGCTAAAAAACGACCACTATGTAATTCTAATTGAAAACTACTTTGATCAGAATTATATACATTTTCTTATCCATAACGAGTAATACAGTATTTAACATTTTAAATAAATCTATTACGTTCTGTTTCAAGATATTCTTTTGATTGAATACTTTTCTTTGTAATAAATTTTGTAATTTTGCGAGAAACAATATTATGCGCTAGTTTAAATCTCTTTACCCAACTTTTTGATGCTGTAAATCTTGGTAGGTCTACCTCCACGTTTGCTTTGAGGGCTCACCGAACAATACCTATATCATGAATAATTATTCCTTTGTCAACATTTTCTTGGAACTTTTGTAATGTATACGATGAAATTTCTTTCACTTTCTGTAATCTAGTCCCGCTGCTGTTTATTTGTTCCCATCTTCGTAATTGGCGTAATGATGTAACTTTCCGAAATTGATGTTTTACGGTTTCAAGCGACTTTGTCTTAACTGACCCAACAGGTTTCCAAAAGTTAACAGCACTTATTTTATATTCGATTGGGATTTCATCATTTACACATACCATTTCCTTTACATAATATGATCTTTCTTCTTCTTTATTTCCTTCTTCCTCTACTAAATCTGCTTCTGGTATATCGAAAGAATTTTCGAAGTCTAAGGACTCTTCCCCTTCAATTTCAAAATTCTCATTATGCATTGTTTGTAACATATTTTCCACTTTCTCCTTTACTTCAACTTCTTGTCTTGTCACAGAAGTTTCTGGTAAATTAAAAGTTGCTGCGGTGAACAGCAACACTACACATTTCTCAGATTGAAGAACATTTTACCTTAAAAATTGTAAGTAATAAATTAGAAGTATACAGATATAATTTTAAAGTATAATTAGTAGTTGTATTTAAAGACTAATGTTTTGTAATATGCATATAATATTTACATTATATTGTTATTGGCATTAAAATTAGTATTTTATTGTTCTCTTTAACAAGCATATATATTTTAAACTTTTTTTTAAATCTTGGTGTTGGTCCTCGATAAGAAGTCTGAATAAAAAGATTTAATAATCTTATATGTATAAACGTATTTTGTCTGGTTTTCTACATAAAAGAGTTTGGTAGTGAATGATGATAAAGTACCAAAAATATTTTTTTCACGAACTATAAAAAAATGAAACAAATAAAAAATTTATATTATTATTGATTTTTGAAAATTATTAAAGTAAAATTATAAATATAGTGTAATTTTTAGCTATTAATAGATATTTTTTAAATGTCAATACATTATTCACAAAAACACATCCAGCGAATAGTACACGACTAAACGATGTCACACAATAAAGCAGCGCTCGCAAAGCGGCAGCATTTTATACCAGCGTTCTAACGATATCTATAGTGTACTTTGAACATTTCCGTAGTTATTGACCTTAATTTTTGCAACGATTCAACCTCTGTCGCAAGCTTGAAATGTAATCAACAAGCTGAAGAAAAATGACAATTATTGATAATATACTGAAATTCCACTTCTATGAAACGATAAGTAAGAAATTAGTACAGCATGTATTCTATAAAGCAACGCGACTATAATTGATAACTACGATCAATCTTGTGGTACCTCAAATTAGAAATATTCTTATTTAATATTCTGCATATTTTATGTAAAAATATTAATATTATATTAATATTATTAATATTAACATCAATAATAATATATAATAACAATAATACTTTTATTTCATTATTATTAATTAATATTATAATAATATTATTTAATATTTTAATATTTTTTTTCCCAAGTATACAATATATGTACTATATATATGCGTACAAACACATTTCAAATACATGTTCGATGTATCATCACTCTTGGATTAGTCTTTGACCGTCTGCCATTCAGATTGAATTGTATTTTGATTCATAATAGTACATATTCATATCTGTGTCTAGCAATGTCTGTTCGAGATTATGAATTGCATATTATGTCCTTCAAAATTAATTGGCATCGTCATCTTCTATCGGGAAGTTGCGAACAAAACGCATGAAAAATCGAGCGCGATAACGGGCATAATGAATATATATATATATTGAGAGGTTTTTAATTTTTTCTGAAAAATAATAGTTTGTCGAAACATAACTTCATCATATACCGTTGAATTCGTACAAAAATAACCCTTCATTTGGTGATAAAAAAATTTAAAAATTTTGAAAAAATTTATTGAATGGTTGGGGTATTTTGAAAAATTAAAACATCAAAAAAAATTTTTTGTTATTGTTTTGCAGTACTTCTAAAGCCCTTCAACTTTTATTCTAACAATTTTTTTCTATCTTGTTTAGTTCCGGAGATATTCGCTCCGAAACAGAAAATTCGATTTTTTTCTAAGGAATGTTTTACCCTCTAAAAGTGCGTATGGACACTTATAAAAAAATATGTGTCCCTTATTTTTGTCGAGAAAACAACATATTAAAAGCTCATTAAGATCGGAGGAGGACACTTTCGACCCTTTCTTTGTCATTCGGAAAGAAAAGTTACACTCATTATTCGATAGAAATTTGGCTCAAATCGTTACGAACAGATTAGAATTTGAAATTTTTCAAAAAGAAGTGTGTAAATTAAAGAATTTACTTGACAATAACGTGGAAACACAAGAAAATAGATTACAGGAATTACAGATACCGCTCGAAAAAAAGATTAACGATATCGACGCAATATATAACAAGAAGATACATGTTGTGACATGACGTTTTTCGTCCGTCACAAGGGCCGGAATGGCCCGGCCGGGGAAGGTTATTTAGGGCCACGCCCTATCTCAAGGGGGGCGGCGGCCTCTTTCTTTCCGGCTAATTTACTTTAAAGTTTAGGTACTAATAGCGAGCGGGTAAAGTGGTGTGCCGAGATGACCATTTTGTAAATAACGGAGCAGCCGCCGAGTGACTGTCAATGAGAAGCCTGGACGACCGAGCGGCGAAGCTCCGGACAGCCGAAGGACCACGAATCAGGTCAAGTATCTGCGGATAATACCGAGATACATAAGGAAAGTCGTGGTGCAGACGGGAGTATCTGCCGTTATGTCTTGTTATAGAGAAGAAGAGAAAGGAGCAGCAACCAGGTGCAGCCAGAGACGACGCCGGGGAAAAGAAGTGCTCCCTTACGTCCGTCGGCCAGGGTGGAGGAAACCCCAGCAGGAGCGGTAGTCACGGCCTCGAGGAATAAGCCGGACGGAACCTGATCAACCTCGAGCCGGCCCAAGGAAAGCCAGAACGGTGAGGAAAACCATCAAGGCGTGCAAACCACAGCTTTCGAATTGCGTGGCGTCAAGACCAGAGGCACCCTTGGACGCTGAGATCCTGCAAGACGAGCAGGCGCCCCTATCGACTAGCGATCCGTGTGCGCGGATCAAAGCGCGATTGATGCGCAAGCCGCTACTCCGCGGTTCGTCACTGTTCGGCGAGTCGACTAAGGATGCGGACCAACGGCCACCAGCAACGTCCTCAACTATTGTAAGGCCACCACTTCGACCACGCGGTAAGGACGGAGACGACACGGTCACCCTGCGGTTCGCGAGATAATAAAAAATCGCCAAGCGTCGTAAGAAAATACCGCGGCGAGTAGAATCAACGGTACCGTGTATACCCGGGGCACGTATTGAACTCCGTCTCATAAGTTAAGTGCCTCTTTTTTGTAATTCTCCCCCCTCCCCCCGAAAGCCGCCGAGCCGACAGTCGTTTGTAATTCATTTAATGGTAATCTGCGGGATGCCGGGACGACGCGATAGAGCGAGACTTCCGGGATTCGTGCCCCGAGTGGCGGGCATACTGCCGAGACGAGATTTCGAGAAATCCGCCTCCCGGACAAAGATACCGAGTACCCGGGAACGATATCGTTGTACCGAGGCATAATGATCGCCTCACGGATATTTGCGTAAGGCTCGCAACGGGCGGAGCTATATCTCGGCGTAGATATTCGAGCTTTCGCGTGATATATGAAGTCGCGAGTAGAATCATGAGCAAGATGCGTGCGTGTTTCGAGCATCGACGAAAATCGCGTTGACTGTTCGCGTAATATCGAAATATGTCATTATTTGTATTTGCTCTGATTCTATGACCGTAATCGTAGAGTATTAATCGTACCTTTATTGTGTGGAGTGTTAACCGTATTGTTACCGTGTAGATTATCAATTGTGGTGTAAATTCGGATATGATTGCTGAGAATGCGTGAGCCGTAATCACCGATATGTTATTAGAATCTTCGAATTGCGAGTTATAATTATATCCTTTACTTGTTGTACATAGTTTATTAATATATGATTTATTATATTGTTATTAACTGAGTCGTCAGTGATTATGAACCTCCTCTCCCACTCTCCGAGTAAGAACATCTTCTTATAAGAACTCCGCCCCTCTACCATTTCGTGTAGGAGCGGGCTACCGGGTAATTAGCCGTCATGATTGACTATTTCATGAATTTTGTGCGGCGCGATTCTTCGCGCCTGGCGCCCAGCAATTGAGAGAAGTAAGGTAATGTAAGTGAAATCGCGACGTAGTTGCGGATGAGTCAAAAGAAATACCGTCGCAATGTATTACATAATTTTTAATAAAAAACATGAATAGAATATTTGTTACTGTAATTACTGAGACACCTTATAATGTCCCCACGGCAACGTTCTGTCGAATTAGGTACGCGATAACGCTTGTCGTCGTATGGACTGAGAACGATCTTCTTTCGGATGTATACCTCGTGCAGCCTCGATCTTATGCGGGACTGATCGCGTATCATCTCCGTCACGTCTTGCAAATACCGCGTAAAATCATCGAAAGTTATCGTTTCCTCGATCACGATTTTTCCTAACACCTTTTATCCTATTGATATCGTCCTTTCCGAAAATTCTCATAGCGTACATCTTCGCCCTCAACCCTGCGAATTCCGACATGATCGCTCTACGTTTCTCGTCCTTCATCAAACCGGTACACCTTTGTCTAATCGCGGCATACCGTATTCGTTATCTTCTGAATAATCGTTCGTATCGAATCTGTCGATACAACGTTTCATATCTTCGTACGCATCGTCGCACTCGTTAAAATACACCAAACTATCCGTATTTGTATATATAATTTTACATCTATCCCGATACATCTCCAACATATGATCTTAATGAAATTCATACCCACATAGAAACAAAACCTCCATGATGTAATGGAAATGGACGTCCATTGGACGTCTGTCATAGAAGTTTGAAACTTCCAGTGGACGTGCTTTGGATATCTAAGACAGAACCATTGGAAATCCATAGTTTCGTATTGCGTACGCGCATTGGACCTTCAATGGACGTCGTCAAGGATGTCTACTGGACGTTGTGTGGATCGTGTAGATGAGAATTTCACGAAGCCTTGATGGACATCTGACGGATGTTTCGTAGATCATTACGTATAAAAAAATATATTTTTAACAAAATCCAAAAGTACTTTTATTCAAAAATATTTTATAATTAAGCGTTGAGTATAAATATTGCTTGATTAAATGTATTATGTTTCTTATAAATATTTTTTTAAACATATCATTTTTCTTAAATAAAATTTTTTATTTCGTCCTTCTTATTTTTATCAATCTTTTTTACAGACTGATATAGTTCATCAGTCTTGTACTATATGTCGATGGCGAAATCTTCCTTTTGCGCTCTTGACGAGCCCCTTTTATTCACCTAAAAAGTGCATTTTATTCACAAGAAACACACGCCACGTAGCTGGGTAGTAAAGGTTTTACAGAGCCTCGGTGAATAATTGACGGACGTTTTGTGGACCATTAGTAGAGGAGCCTCGATTCTACGAAACGTCCATCAGTCATTTATCGTGGCTCCGTGAAGCCTCTATAAATGATCCGTGAAACGTCCATCAATCATCATCAAGGCTCCGTGAAGCTTCTACCAATGATCCATGAAACATCCATCAGTCGTCCATCGAGACTCCGTCAAACTTCTATTAATTATCCGCGTAACACGTATAATGGATATCTTTTAAGATATTTGACAGAAATTTATTATAAAGGTAAGATGAATCATCTATCTGACTGTCACCATGGAAGTTAATATTTCATAAAGCTATGGAAGTTTAGTGGATTTTTAATGAACATTTATCTAACTTCCATCATGGAAGTAAACATCCAATGAAGCCATGGAAGTTTATTGGATCGCTAATGGACGTCCATCTGACTTCCACCATGGACATGGACGTCCCATGAATCTATGAAGGATTAGTGGGCGTCCATTGGACGCCCACTGGATGCCAATTTCTATGTGGATACACTCGTGTTTTAGCTATTTCTAAAATAGCCGTACCAACGTATGGTTTGTCTAGCTTGACTTTCACCTACGCAATTCTACAGCCATCAAATCCTCAGCAAAAACGCTTCTGCTATGAAAATTCTGTTTCGCGATTAACGCTTCGGCTCCGTATTCGGCTTCTATCTCCCCTCCCAACGCATCACGAAACGTCCATCCACGCAATCGCGTACATTTTCCATGGTCTTTCCGAACACAGCATTGTTCATAAGTGTGTATATATTTTTCTCGAAATTATTCGTCGCGCGAATCTTAAGGGACCATATTCATCTCGATATATCCGTTGACCAAACGAAATTGCGCGAATTATAAAAGGCAATGAATTTGCATTACGCACATTCCGTGTCGCACGCACTGTTGTAAATTACGATAATGTATCACGTAGTGCGACTTATGACTAAGCGTAGCCAGAAGCTTTTTGTTCCGCTGGCTGGGAGATATGGTGTGCGCCGGGCAAAATAGAAGATCGACGTGAAGATCGTGTATCTCCTGAAAATACGCGAGATCCACCTCGAGAACATAACCGAAATAAGAATCTGCGGACACAGACATTACGTCGAAGTTATTTGCGTCGTTGAGCCACCGAAAACATGCGTACGGCAACGGTTCCGACATGGCCCAACCCTACAGATTATTGGGAGCGGAGCACTTGCACACGGTTCAAATGACCACGGTGCATTTGTACACGGTGCATTTGCACACTGTGCATTTGGACACAAAAGAAATTTTATTAAAAATGTACACCAGTTATTATGCACACGTAAAATTTGACCACCGATATTTGCACACAAAAAAATGCCCACCGTTCACTTGGACACGTAAAAGTTGCACACCATTCATTTGCACACCGCTCACTTGCACACCATTCACTTGCATACCGTTCACTTGCACACCGCTTACTTGCCCATCACTCATTTGCACACCAAGAAATGCGCACTGATCATTTGCACACGGAAAGATGCGCACCGATCATTTGCACGCGGAAAGATGCGCACTGATCATTTGCACACGGAAAAATGCGCACTGATCATTTGCACACGGAAAGATGCGCACTAATCATTTGCACACAGAAAGATGCACACTGATCATTTGCACACGAAAAGATGCGCACTGATCATTTGCACACGGAAAGATGCACACCGTTTATTTGTACACCGTTCAGTTGCACACTGTTCAAACAAACGCACATTAAATATTTATACATTGTGGCTGCATTTGCAATGTGTACATGGGTTAGTGACTTGGACGGGGTGGGTGCGGGAGGGGGGCCGAACGCCCCCCTTGCATCCTTCCCCGTGTGTGTGTATGTGTGTGTGTGTAAAGCATTCACTGCATCACATAGGTTTGCGACTTAAATGGTGTACAATTGAACAGTGTCCAAATGAACGGTGTGCAAATGATCAGTGTGTATCTTTCCGTGTGCAAATGATCAGTGTGCATCTTTCCGTGTGCAAATGATCAGTGCGCATCTTTCCGTGTGCAAATGATCAGTGCGCATCTTTTCGTGTGCAAATGATCGATGCGCATCTTTCCGTGTGCAAATAATCAGTGCGCATCTTTCCGTGTGCAAATAATCGGTGCGCATTTCTTGGTGTACAAATGAGTGGTGGGCAAGTGAACGGTGTGCAAGTCAATGGTGTGCAAATAAGCGATGTGTAAATGAAAGGTGTGCAACTTTTACGTGTCCAAGTGAACGGTACAAATTTTTTTGTGTGCAAATATCCGGTGGACAAATTTTACGTGTGCATCAAACTGGCGTACATTTTTAATAAAATTTCTTTTGTGTCCAAATGCACAGTGTGCAAATGCACTTCTTGTGGTATTTCTAAGGTGTTGAGAACGTGAAGCTCCGATTCATAACAAGATCATTGCGTTTGTATATTACTTTATATAAGAATCTTTACCGTGATCACAATTGGTCCAAGGATTCCCAAAGGATCAAAAATACGAGCAATAGCAGATAATATGCTCCTCTTTAAGATCTTGAATTATTTAGTCGTGATAATGTTGAATTGAAAGGTGTCACCTTGAGAGTTCCATTGGAGTCCGAGCGTATGCAAGTTCGCATCCTTATTGATATTCAAGATAAGACTCGACGACGATGGTGATATAGCAGCCTTCTAAGACTGCTTGCTCGTTTGATGCTCATTTACGCAGTATAAAACTTGTTTAGTATTGCGTTTATTTCATTCCGTATGGTGATGAGCTCTTGAATTGTGTTGCTGCCTGTCATAAGGTCGTCAACATAAAAATCAGTCAAAATTCGTTCGGTTCCTATAGGCATGTCAGTCTGCTCCAGTTTCGCCATTTCTTGTAAGAAACGTACTGCAAGGAATGATGCAGACGCTGTGCCATATATGACTCTGGCTAACTTGTAGATCTTTATCTCTTTGTTTTTATTTTTTCGCCACAAAATTCGTTATAAATTTTGCTAAGATTCATTGATTAATGTCGATACATTTTGGCTATGTCTCCAGTAAGAACGTGTTGCCATATGCGGAATTGGAGCAAAATAGATACGAGATCCTGCTGCAAAGTTGGTCTCACCATTAAGATGTCATTGAATGACACTCCTGTGTCTGTTTTGCACGAAGCATCAAAAACCACACGAAGTTTTGTTGTGGAGCTGGTATCCTTGAAAACAGCATAATGCGGCATATAGAAAACGGGAAATGCTCCTTAATCTTTTAAATCAATTGGATGCATATGCTCGAGTTCCAAATATTCTTGCATAAATTGCTTGTACGCCCCTTTCATGTCTGGGTGCCGGTTTAGCTTGCGTTCCAATGAATAAAATTGTTTCAACGCGGCATCGTAAAAATTTCCAATGGTTTGCAGTTTATTTCCTTTAATCGACAGTTGCACTACAAATCTGCCTTGCTCTGTTCGACGGTAAGTTTTTTCATAGTGTTGTTCACACTTTCTTTCTTTTGCAGTAAGCGTCGGTTTTTCCAGCACCTGCTCCGTGTGTTAGAATCTTTTAAAAGCTTGTTCTAAACTGAAGTGACTCACTGAAACATTGCATTGCGTCGTTTCTCATTGTGCGATATTGCTTGGATATCTGCCGCCTATTATTTATCCAAATAAGGTCTTCTGAAGCAGATTCCTTGACTTGTCCAATGCAAAGAGTGCTCCAAAACATTTCTGCACCCAATAGAATGTCTATGTTAGTAGATCGATGGAATTCAGGATCAGCCAACGGCAAATTTGGTGAAATTTTTATGCTTTCCTTGTCTATAGCAATAGGTAGACGATCTGTGATTTGCTTCGCTATCAAACAATCAACGATGATTTTGTATGCATAATGCCTTGAACTTATTTGCACTTGAACCATTTTCTGAACCTTGCTGCAAGCGTGATTCACTCCGACAATCAAGATATCAACTGACTTTGGCGTGAGGCCTAGGCATTGTACTAGATCTTCGGTGAAAAATTGAATTGCGATCTTGAATCCAAAAGCATGCGACTGGTTTGCTTTCGTCCTTGATGTTCCTGTACATTTACTAGCGCCGTTGATAATAGAACTTGAGATGCTACATTTGAAACGATTGTGTGCGCGACACTGGATGTGACTGAGTATACTTGCTGATCTTCCGATGAAAATGATGAGACCGTAGTGCTGTTTTCTGTTTCGCTTTTTGAAATATGCAATAGTGTGTTGTGTCGTTTGCTATAAGTTTTGCAATTGCTTGCCTTGCACGACTCTGATACGTGAGATGAAACCTTCATGCAATTCCAGCATAATTTACTTTTCTTGATGAATTTCAAGGGCTCCTCCGGAGAAAGTTTCAAAAATTGCTCACATGCATATATTTGATGATCTCCCTTGTATTTTTGACACGACGCTGGCTTAGCGCTGACGAATGACGAGGACCTTGCTTGGTTGGACTTAATTTGCGAATGTACTAAAGGTTGAATTTTTCTGTTGAATGCCTCGAGCATTTGACACCTGTGCTCCAGAAATTCTGTTAGACGTTGTAGATTGGGAATGTACATTTCGGTAATGCAGTTTTCCCTCTCTTTATTCGTCATGTGATCCAACTTACGGGTTACCAAATGTATTATGAGATCATCCCACGACTCTGTTGAACGGCCGATTGCCTTCAATGTCCTCATGTGCTTCAGAACTCCGTCCAGCAAATGGCGAAGACTCGAATAATTTTCCTTTGAAACAGATTGTAATTCAAATAATGCCTTAATGTATTTTTGTTTAATACGACGCTTGTTATCATATCGTGTTTTTAACATTTGCCATGCGTCATTGTAATTCTGTGAGGAGATTTTAAGCGATTGAATCATCTCCGCGGCTCCTCCCTTGAGAGATGATTTTAAATAATGAAACTTCTGAATTTCAGTAATTGAGGTGTCGTGATGAATGAACGATTGAAATGTATCATGAAACGAATACCACTCTTCGTAAGTTCCCGAAAAGAATGGCAAATTAATTTTAGGGAATTTTAAATTTTTAGCAGACGCTTTTTTTCTATTTACCGTACGCACTTCGCCCCTCGGAACGTTAACTGTGCTGCGAGCGATGATGAGATCCTGAAATTTAGCAATGACGCATGTTTGCGACTCGGCGAAGAGTTCGCTGGTTAACCCCTAAGGATGTTAAGCAGAGTGAGAGGAACATTCGTGGAACAGGTGGTAAATAAAATGCACTGCAATTACGTGTCACGTGGACTCATCGTGATGTCCGAGTCGTACCGTACATTTATCACAGATATTGGTTGATACACATTGCACGCGTTTACTGTTTAATGAGCACAAGAATTGAGTATGATAAGAGTAATTAAGTCTTGGTCACTCACTCGGTAAAAATTATATTAATCTATTAACGGTGGTGACGATGATGGCCGGTATCACGCGGCGCCGGCGTTTGCGTAGCGTGGTGAGCGTAATCTTTCGATGTACCTGAGATGATTATGAGTCTCTCTTTATCACTAGATGAATCCTTCCGTTGAGTAGTCTCTGAATAAGTATTCGAAAATCCCACGAACAGACTGTTAGCACAAAACTACATCGAAACGATCGCACGATATACAACGTGAACCGCCGCCATAGAACACAAGTATCGAAGTGAATTATGGCGCTGCGCACATGCTAGCGCGCATGCCGCGGCGCTCCGTGAAGGATTCTACGCGGAAGATGTTCGATAGTTGCTGCCATGTGATGTGACGGCGCGAGCTCAGTACATACTGAATCCCGAACGCCACAATAAGCTTTTTCGTATTCCGTTCTCTCAAATTCGTGTGTCGGATAATTCTGTGGAATCTTGTAACAGAAGCAGAAACTCGGTTTCTGCTTGCACTTCATCAAATTGCGACCATGTGGCTTCGATTTTGGCCTTGCGTTCCAACAATTGTGCTAATGACATATCATGGACAACGTTCGATGTGTTTGTGTTGAATGCTCTTATGCATTGCGCTTTAATTTCTCTGCGAATCTTTAATCTCTTTAATTTGTCTTCAAAATTCATTGTTAACTGACGTCGATAAAAATGTAAAAGATGATAAAAAGTATTGAACGGGCAATTGGAGACTTTCCGATCGTTGGATCTACTTATCGACCGATTGAGCGACGATTCTATCTGTTGCTAGGTGCTTGTAATGGCGGATCTTCCTCGATGATACGCCACGTATGAATGCAACGGTCACCGTGACCCATAACTTGCAAAATTGCCGTTCTCGTCGTTCCTCGAGTATGCCTTGTTGCTTGACAATCTGATGCACTTCAAATTCAGAGCCTGCCTTGTTGCACAGGCCCACTTGAATCGTGTACGAGAATTCTCGAAATTTTCTGAGCACGCACGAATGTTTTTGAAAACTTCGGTGGTACGTATTGTTAGACTTTTGTCTCGAATCCGCGTGTTTTGCGATCCCCGGGATCCGGCTCGAAGGACCAATGTTGATACGCGAAGTAAAAAAATAAGCAACTCGCGGTGTCTCTTCCTTATAAGAAGACTTCTTTATTATTAATATTTTACTTGTAAAAATCTTCTCTCTATGAGTACAATGCTGCAACTGACTGGCGGAAGAAGATTGTGGGCGTGGGGGGCTTTAGTTCCATAAACGGCAACATCTAATGGCGCGCGCAGTAACCTTTAACATCGTTCAATTAAAATATATAGGATTACAACAAAATAAACCTCAAATCTTTTACAACTAAAATCGTGTTTTAACTAATAAATCTCATTGCGTCTTATTGCTGCGCTTGCTTATCATGAAAGGGTTTTTTCTAATATGAAATAAATCTTTTATGCGTTATCGCCATCATACTTATACTATGGTATTTATACGCGTCGGACTTATTCTCATTCATACATATTTCATTCATCCTTCGTTTCTCCGTTTCGTGTTTCATATCTTAACATCATTTTATCGTTTTAAACAAACTGTCGTCGCGCTAATACGCTCGCAAATACTAACATAAATATTACTCGCTTGCCCTGCACAATCCTGCCGGTCGTTTTACATTGCACGCACACTTAGTGTCTCTATTCTTTGATTTGTTGTGACGCCTCGGGTATATCTTCCTCTTCGCTCCGGTTGTCTGCTATGGCCGGTGGCTCGTGCACGGTAACTTTAAATGTGCTCGTCCGTCGGCTGCATTGACTTCGTCGGCATCGGAAGTCTCGGCGTTGGTGAAATCTTCGCCGGCGTCGGGTCTCCGGGTGTTGGCCTCGGCGTCGGCATTGGACGTCTTTGTCCGCTCGCAGCCTCGGCTCCATCAGCTTGCCGGTCTCGTTCCATTCTGGTAATGGAGACAGCGAGGTCTCGGACCGTCACAGATCTGCAACAAAGGCACATAACTGTCTTCCTTTCTTCTTTATCTATCAATTTAGTATGTAATTTATAATAAAGATGTTGTCTATTGTACTTCTTCTATTTCTAAATCCTATCTATGTTTTTGGTATTATCTTTTTACTCTTTATTTCCTCCTTAAGTCTTTTCTCTATACTGTATCATTGTGTATATTTTATACGGTGCGTTTTATTCCTCTGTAATTTTTGATATTCTCCCTATCTCCCTTTTTGGCGCTATCACTCTTTCTTTCCATCGCTCTGGTCCGTCTCCACGTCACATTTTGTTAATTATTTCTGTTAATCTTCTGATGAACTTCGGGTTTCCGTATATCCCAAGCTTTATTTTCGACTTTATCTTCTCTTGCTGCTTTATTTTTCTTTAACCTGTCGATTGCTTTTTTACTTCGGCTATGTTTATTTGGTTATCTTCCGGTTCCGCTTCTTGCTCTTTCTTTCGTATACTTTTGTACATGTGTCTTTTCCATCCAATAGATCCTTAAAATATTTTCTCCATTCTTCTATATTTATTTCTGTTGCAATTCCTATTTTTTCTTTCTTTCTCTATTAGGTCACTTGTATTTTTTAAGATATCGTCATAAAAATAACAAAAAACGGTAAATATTGCGTTTAACGAAGTACAACACACACACATACACACACCAATATATTCTCAGAAAACGCGTGGGCGGGGGAGGAGCTCCGCCTCTCCTCCTGCACATCCTCGCCGTAATTTTTCCTAACTCTAACCCACCAATTTTATGTCGTTATTTGGTTAATACGAAAACATTGGAAACTGCGTGGAAAGTCGCAAACTTATATGGTACTGTACAAGCGTGGACGTCGTTTACTTTACGACTTTACGTTTCATAAATACAATACATGATATTAGTGTTTTACGTAAAATAAACGATGTCCACGCTTGTGCACATGGGTTCGCGACTTTCCACGCTGTTCGTTTCCAATGTTTTCACATTAACCAAATAGCGACATAAAATTAATGGGTTAGAGTTAGGAAAAATTACGAGGAGGGGGTGCAGGGGGAGGAGATCCGACCACGCGTTTTCTAAGAATATATATATATATATTGTGACGTGGTAGCTCAGCTGCCACGGGTAGCAGCGTTCCTCCCCCGTCACAGGCTGCGAATTCGCGCCGTACGGGGAAAATAAGCGAGAGGCGAGAGGGGATCTCCATGGGGAACCGCGACAGATCTGTCAAGCGTAGAATTAATTTCTTATATTTTGATTTCTTTGCGCGGCGGCCGTCTTCCGATGGAATGCGGCGAGAGAGCGAGAGAGGAGGAGAGAGAGCGACAACGATGCGGGGAAGGAGGAAGGACGCCACCGGTGCCCGGGAGAGACGAGCACGCGGCCCGCACGGGGATTCGGCGTGGCCCTGGGAGGGCCACGGCCGGAGCCTAAAGCGGCGGTGCCCGCCAACACCACGACGGAACGTCCCGAAGGGCTGTGGAGGAGCCCGGATGGGATAAAACGCATCGAGGAAGGCGTCGAGTCCTCTCACGAGGAACGGAGGTCCCCGCGTGCGCTGCCCCGGCTCGGGAAGTGGCCCAGCGGGAGAAAGAGAATTTCGCGGGGGCCTGCGAAGCCCCCGGAAGGATTACGGCGCGCACGTCCCTGCGTACGCAGGACTGCGTGCCTTGCAGCAATTGGGTCGCGGCGCGGAAACAATGCGCATGACTGGGCGGGGGGTCGCGGCGTCGATCCGGGATCGACCGCGATCCACCCCGCTTTTGCGTGCGAGCGGCCCAGCCGGGAAGTTGCGTGTCGTGTCCCTTAACCAAATTATCGGTGTGGCTTGTGCGAGGCCTCAATCAGAAAAAAGGGACGAGCCTGGAGACGAGGGAGGACGTCGCCAGGACATTATCGGTGAGGTGGCCTGTCCAGATAAGTTACTGTGAGCGGTTGCCGGCCGGCGAGGTGTTCCCGGGCCCGTTCTGCATCCGCTTTTGTGTTGGTGCGTGACTCGCGTGGACCGCAGGGCGGTCATACGTTCGTGTCATTAATTGGGAAAATATCGGATGCAAGCGGGCGGGACGCCGAAGCGCCGAGCCACGGGGAGGACGATCGTGAAGACGCGTGGGTTCCGTCGGAGATTCCCCTCGACCGGGCGCGCCGCAAAGCCCTCGCGCGAGCGAGTATCGCGTCGCGAGTAGCGGGTGGACGGGGCTTCCGGTTTCGCGACGGCTGTTACGTGTGAGATGCACGTAATGTGAGAGATAGATCGCACTGGTATTTTAAAGTATTTTATTCTAACGTTTTACAGACTTTCGTCTAACTTCTAGTGGTTTAGTACAGAGACTGACTCTAATCATCGAGAGGGATCCTTATATTAAAGTCGGAATAAGTTAGCATCGTCCAATCATAGGAAGTGCTCGTAAGGCGGAAATAGCTATTGGTTGATTTCTTAAAAAGGAGAGAATTTGATAATTGATATCTATGTCATAAAGAATAGTTTAGGTGGGATGCAGGATGTTTACAGGACGAGGAAACAGACAAATATTAAGTTTAAAAAGACCGTAGATAGAAAAGGTTATCAATAAGTAAGGATCTGGTATGACACATCGGGATAGTTTTAAGACATAGTTTGTACAGAGTGATTAGATAGAAATATTTTAAAGAAGAGAATTTTTATCGTGTCTAGGCACGTAACACCTTCCCCCTTAAATTAAAGATCCTTCTTGATTTGACAAATTCTTATAATCTAGCGAATTACGATTACGGTGACATGATAACTTAATCTATTAATGTTCATACATAATACAGTTACACCATTTCAGATTGATACATAAATGAAATTAAAATTGAAACCTTAAGACTAATATATGGTCTTACATACTAAAATCGCACGCAATAAAATTACATTAAATTTGTAAGTCGGCTATTACGGGAACGAGATCGACGCCTTCCACTATTCTTTTCACATTTTTCAGTTTCGTCGTTCTGAAAAAGTTCATCTGCCGTAGGTACTGCGGTGAAAGTCACTACGTGTCGCGGGTCATTATGACGAGTTGTAACATTATTGTTGAAACATTTATAAAAATACTGAACGCATCCTTCTTTTGGTACGCAACATAGTTTAAAAATGTCGATACATTTTGTTATTAATGAACATTTTGCAATTATATATAAAATTACTAGGCCTGCAATGGTATATATTACATAGTAAAACCATCCTATAACTTTATGGTACAGAGTTTGAGTACGATGATGTTTGCCTAACTCTTCTGCTTCTTTATAAATTTCATCTAGAGCGGAGCTTGCGGTTTTTAACACTTGCATGTCTAAATTAGGAGTTTTACCAATATTTAATAAGTGAATATCTGAAATATTTATGTTATGTTTCTTGAGATCTTCGCATAATTTACTAGTATTTAATTTAACATCGGGAATATAATCCTTTTCGATAGTATTTATAGCGCCTATGGTTTGACTGCGTAACAATGCATTATCAGAAATAGCATCACAATCTGCGGAAAGCTTAATAAGTCCGGTTGAAAATAATTGTGTTTGTCGCGGCTTATTGTCTTTACATAAGATGTGAAGAGTTTCGTTACGAGGAGCTGTGTATATCCAAGAATTCGTAGTTTTTAATTGATACCACACTGTGTTGTGAATTTTCATAACTCGAACATCACATTCTTTTAATATGCTCTCTAATCTGGCTGACTTCAATAATTCTGATTCACAATTATGAATCGCTGAGACTTGGTATAGCAAATCCGTTTGTTTACAAATCATTACGTTATTAATCTTTTTACATTTATCAATATCGCGTTCTGTTAAATGAGTATATAATTGTTTATCAGATCTAAGACCTAAATAAGTATAAATAGGGTTTATGAATGCATAAATGCCCCTCTCGCCCTGCTTGATTGGTAACGAAATCACATGATATAAAATAAAGTTGTTTTGTTCGATTAGAGGTATTTCGATAACATAAATTAATCGGTGATTCTTATAAAATATGTTTATATCGCTAACGTCTATTAGATTAGTAAATTGATCAGGTTCCAAAGGTACGGGTAACTGTTTATCATTTACTGCGTAACGGGTCTCTTTTAAATTATTAAACAATTCTTTGGGCGTAAGAATTTTTGGATGAATTAACCCTCGACGTGCTAATAAAATAGCATCAGTTAATATTTCTAATTCTAATCCATATTCAAGTAACATTTCAGAACATTCTATTAGATATGAATTAACCATAGTATTTAATTGTGCTTCATTTATTTTTTCTTCTCCTTTTAATATAAGTTTGTGAAGTTCTCCTATATTAAAATCTACTTCTTTAAATTTTTGGTTATTTTCCGCAAAGGCATTTGAAAAATTACCTATGGCTGCTTGAATAATACTTATTTGTTTTTTATACAAGTTCGTTACTTGTTTTGAATTATTATACGCAAGGTCTATCTGTTCGTTATAATATTCGGCATCAGATGAGTCTAATGTACCAAAAAGAATTTTCGCTATTTGACCAACAAAATCAAAAACGCCCCGTTTCCATCTATGTTCGTCTTTTATGTTATTAGATCGACCTATTAAATCGTTAATGGTTTCCCTATCAGCCTTTAGGCTTGCCAATCCCCGCTGTAAGCGTTCTAATTCTTGCAATCCTGAGCATGTTATATCGTATCCGTACTTACTATAACATAAGAGATCAATTTTATTTAAATAAAATTTTAATACTTTTTCTTTTTCTTCTAACGGTGTAAGATTAACATAATTTATAAATTTCCAATGGTCCCTAAAAATGTGTAGGTCCGCCAAATTTTCAAAATATATCCCAGCCAATCGTTCAAGTGGTTGGTTAACGAAAGTTTCTACCAGTTCTGTATTAGTCATCCGAATCATCCTGTAACGGAAAATATGCGCGTTTTAACTTGTTAATGTGTAAAATTTGATTACGCCTGCCTCTTTTAATCTCATAATTGACATCGTTTATCCGACGTATTACTTCGAATGGACCTTCATATTGATCCGTTAATTTTTTGCTACCTGTTCTAATTGTTTCATGCAATACATAAACATATTCTCCCGGATCTAATATCAAAGGTTTTACACGTTTATCGTAATATTGTTTAGAAGATTCCTTAGCTTTCTGAAGATTTTCCTTCGCATTTTTCTTTAAATAAGATAATCTATTAATTAAATCTTCGAGAAATTCTCTATGTGTAACTCCCTGCCGAGGTTCGACAAATGCTGAAGGTAATCGCGGTTTTCGACCGAATATTAACTCGTAAGGAGATATTTTTGTTCCCTCATGATATGAAGTATTATATGAGAACATTGCGGCGTCCAGAGATGAATCCCAATTATTCTGTTGTTGATTAATAAAAGGCTTTAAATATTCAGCTAGTACATGATGTGAGCGTTCCAAAGATCCGTTTGATTGTGGATGATAAACGCTAGTTTTAATTTGTTTTATTTGAAAAATTCTAGCAACTTCTTTCATTAATTCTCCAGATATGTTACTACCTTGATCAGAGAGCAGTTCTGCGGGTGAACCAAAAGTGTAAATAAATTTATTGATAATTATATCGGCTATTGTTACGCTACTTGTATCTGATAATGGATATGCCGTGCAAAACTTCGTTAATTGATCTTGCGTAGTTAATATATATTTATTTCCGTTTTCCGTTTCTGGTAGAGGTCCTACAATGTCTATTGCAACTTTTTGAAAAGCTTCGCTCGGCGTATCGGTAATTAACATAGGAGCTTTCGTTTTTTCACGAACTAATTTTCGTTTTTGGCAATCGTGACAGGTTCTTACATAATTCTTAACATCTTGTTTCATGCCGTCCCATGAATAATATTGTTGTATTCGCTTTAAAGTTTTTGTGATACCTTTATGACCGCCGATTTTTGAACTATGTAATTCCTTGAGAATGTCCTGTTTCATTTTTGGATCAATAATTTCCTTAGGTGTGGATTCGAGTAAAAATACTTGTATTGGCGTTTCCTTGAATAAATATTTAATCATTTGAGTTATTTTTGATTTATTAGTGATATTTCCTATAGGTGCTATTGATATTATTCTTTGATTGTGCGAAATAACATATTCTTTTAATTTAATTAAACAGTTAAATATTGTTTCTAAATTTATGGGTATTTGATTATTTTCTCGCGTAATAAGATTTATTTCAGTTGAGCGTTTCTTTTTTATTACGTTAATATTTCCTGGCGTAAGTGTTATATTTTCTACTTTATTTCCGTCTATTTCTGATAATTTAATTTTAATTTTTGGAGAAGAATTTGTTTCTGTTACTAATAGTCCTTGTACTTTGCCTGAAATTTGTGGAATTATATTGTCTGTTTTCCATAATTCATCATTTAAAGCATGCTGCAAAAATAAACTGTAACTAGGATTTTTACTACTGCTAGTTGAAGCTGTGGCTTGTAAAATTGATATTTGTGGTATTCTAGAAAGAGCATCTGCATTAGTGTTTTGCTTTCCCTCTTTATATAAAACTTCGTAATTGTATTCCTCTAATTTTAATCGCCATCGCATTAAACGAGATGATGGGTCTTTAACATTAAAGAGCCAAATTAATGGTTTGTGATCAGTAACTATTTTAAATTTTTTTCCATATAGGTATGGTCGAAAATGTTTTGTTGCCCATATTATAGCTAAGAGTTCTTTTTCCGTGGTGTCATAATTACGTTCCGCTTTATTTAGTGTTCGAGAAGCGTACGCGATTGGAAGATCATTTCCTATTTTTCCTTGTGATAAAACCGCACCGATTCCTTCGTCGCTCGCGTCCGTAGTTAGTATAAATTCTTTATTAAAATCTGGATATTGTAGAATAGGTTCGCTTAATAGTAATTGCTTGATTTTTTCAAAGTTTATTTGTTGTCGCATTTCCCATTTAAATGGAATGTTTTTCCTCAGAAGTGACGTAAATGGTTGAGTGATTGAACTAAAATCCTTAATAAAACGTCGATAATACCCTACAAGTCCGAGAAATTGCTTAAGTTCTTTATGGTTCTTTGGGACAGGATATTCTTTTACTGCTCTCACCTTTTCTGGGTTAGGTTTTACTCCTTTGTCCGAAATTACATGGCCTAGGTAAATCAATTCTTTTTTGAAAAATTCACACTTATCCGGTTGAAGACTAAGGCCTGCTTCTCTTAAGCGTTGAAAAAGTTGATTGAGTTTTAATTTATGTTCTTCTAAAGACTGTGCATATATGACAATATCGTCTAGATAAACAAAACAAACATTTCCTTGTAAGCCCGTTAAAACATTATCCATCAAACGTTGAAACGTCGCGGGGGCATTTTTTAGTCCAAAAGGCATTTTTTTATATTCATAATGACCGTTAGGTGTACTAAAAGCCGTTTTTATTGCATCCCGTGGATTCATCGGAATTTGGTGAAAACCTGAAGCTAAATCGAAGCATGAAAAATATCTAGCTTTTCCTAATTGATCCAAAATGTCTGTTATGTTAGGCAATGGGTATGCATCTCCCACTGTTTTATCATTTAATTTCCTAAAGTCTATTACTAATCTCCATCGTTTATTACCGTCTGCATCAGGCTTTTTTGGTACTACCCATAATGGCGAATTAAACGGTGAAATAGAAGGTTGAATTATATCTTGTTCGAGTAGTTTGTTAATTTGTTGTTTAATTTCCTCCTTGTGAACAGGGGGGTATCTGTATTGTTTAACAATTATAGGAACATTGTCTGTAGTAGGGATAGAATGCGTAATTCTATTTGTTCCTTTTAATTTATCTCCCGGCAAATGGAATACATCATTATAATTTTCAATAATAGGTAATATAGAAGATTCTTCTTCCTTATTCAAATGATTTAATCGTAGGTTTTCTTTTAATATTTTTAATCTATCCGTTAAATTACTTGAGATCACCGAATTTATTATGTATGTAGAGCTGTCCCTCGGGCTCGTGTCGATTAACACTGGCTCCACATCAATTAAAGGTGTCTCGATATTTATTTCGTTTTCTGTCGTATTGACTAAATATGTATGTACGTTACCGTTGTTTACTTTCACAACGCTATCTAAAAGAAAGACGCCCTGTGTTATTTCCTGTCGATTTATCAGTCCGTTATCGATATTACTTTGCTTAGTTTTAATTACACACGGATACATGCTTCTAGCTGGCACAGTTATTAAATTACTATATTCCAACGAGTATACTTTATTATTCCGGATTGTAACTTTTTGTTTTTCGAAATCTATTTTCGCGTTTTCGAGGCGTAAGAAGGTTGAGCCTATTATGCCTTGTTCCTTTAGTGGAAAATTACTTGATACTACATGAAATTCGTGAGTGCCATTTTCTGAATTTAAATACGCGGTTCCAAGCGTTTGTTGTTTTTCTTCCGTAATGCCCTGTATTTCTACCTTTCTGTCTTGATATACTAAAGTATCACGGAGTAAAGCGTTTGCTTTTATGATATTTATATCAGCTCCCGTGTCTAACAAGAATCTGTCTGTTGGATTTCTAAGTTCGTTGAAGGGGATGGAAATGACATTTCGAGAACTTGTTCGGATTGTGTATGTTCGGACGCTGGTTCTATCAGGTGAATCGGATTTGCGCGACTGGATGATTGGCCTTGGCGTTGCGCGCTCTTCGCTTGGCCTTGATAGTTTAAATTAGGTTGGCTATTGTTTTGACGATAGTTGTTTGATGAATTATTTGAATTATAACGATAATTATAATTTTGTCCGTTATTTGCTTGATATCTATTAGCTTGAGTATTATCATTAAATTTATTTTTCGAACTATCGAAATTTTGCACAGAATCACGTCCATTATGATGATTATTGTATTGAAAATTTTGACCTGTGTTTTTATTTTGTGTATAAAAAGTCTTTTTTCTACATTCACTTTCGGAATGGCCTATTTTTTTGCAATAATTACAAGTTACATAGCCTGGTTTATTAAAATTATTCACTCTAAATCTCTCTGCATGATATTGTGATTTTTTAATAAATCTTATAGTCCCTTCTATTGCGTCTTCTAAAGTGTTAAATTTTTGTGCTAGAAGATGTTGTCCGACGCTTCTATGTAACCCGCCTAAAAAGTGGTCTATTAATTTATTGGTTGCGAAAACTCTTAATCCCGCTCTTGCTGCCTGGTCAGGGTAATTAGATATTGCGATAATCATGTCTGAATTTAATTTCCTAACTTTAGTGACGTATTTTTCAATAGATTCATCTCTGTTTTGTCTAAGATTATTTATTTCTAATTCCCAATGTTCAAACGTTAAGTAATTTCCAAATTCTTTTATTAATGCCTCACATAATTCTTCAAGATTTGTTATAGTATATACGGATCTAACTAACGCGGCATCGCCCGTTAATTTTGTTTGAAGGATCGCCCTAAAAAAAAATAATCTTTCTTCTGGCTCTACTAATTCTAGAACTCCTCTACAATCGGATGTAAATTGGTGAACCGGAATATTTTTACCATTAAAGATTGGCAAGAGATTTAAACTATGGCGAACAGAAAAATAACTATTACCTGTCGAAATCGAGGATCTTCGACTTTGTTGGTCCCTATCTAAGTGACTTTCGCCATGAAGATTTATTGGTGCCGACGCTTCGTTATTCATGGTTAATGTTAAAGATGTGTGATCGGATTCGAAATTGTCTACTAAACTACTTTCGCTCGAACTATCTGAATTATAGTGTACGCTAGGACTTCGGTAATTCATAAAGACTTACAGTAGTAGTACAATAAACATTGTTCGCATGGTGTTTTGATGTTGGTCCAGGATGTTGTCCGATGATTTGATGAGCCTTTTTACGTGCTAGCTGTCCACGGAGTCTCGTCGCCGTCGTCTCAAGAAGAAGATGCTGGATACCTCGTGCTTTTCCTCCCACTTTTCGGCTTTTGTGCTGCTCCGACGTTTTAGCTCCTCTGCCTTTTTCCTCGGATGCTGGGCCGTAGTCCGCCAGGAGGTTTTATCGGTGAGATCAAATTGTCGAATTATGCAGATTATAGCCAATTGTTAAGGATCGTCTTCTACCACAGTATTTGTGAGGTTTTCTCGACTTAATCCTTTGTGTTTTCGTGTGTCCTTACTTTGCGCCTTCCTCGAACTTTTATGCTTGCATAAGCAATAAAACAAAATGCTGATGGAGGCCTTTCTTCAGGACAACTGGTTAACCGCTGCCACCAATTGTTACGTGTGAGATGCACGTAATGTGAGAGATAGATCGCACTGGTATTTTAAAGTATTTTATTCTAACGTTTTACAGACTTTCGTCTAACTTCTAGTGGTTTAGTACAGAGACTGACTCTAATCATCGAGAGGGATCCTTATATTAAAGTCGGAATAAGTTAGCATCGTCCAATCATAGGAAGTGCTCGTAAGGCGGAAATAGCTATTGGTTGATTTCTTAAAAAGGAGAGAATTTGATAATTGATATCTATGTCATAAAGAATAGTTTAGGTGGGATGCAGGATGTTTACAGGACGAGGAAACAGACAAATATTAAGTTTAAAAAGACCGTAGATAGAAAAGGTTATCAATAAGTAAGGATCTGGTATGACACATCGGGATAGTTTTAAGACATAGTTTGTACAGAGTGATTAGATAGAAATATTTTAAAGAAGAGAATTTTTATCGTGTCTAGGCACGTAACACGGCGTGTAGTGCGGTAGCGGCCGGCGATTATGGTGTGACCCCCCGCGAGACACGTGGTCGCGTTCTCTAGTTGCCGGGAGTGTCGGCACGTTCGAACGTCCGGAATTCATGTGCGCGGAAGATTCCATCGTCTGTCCTTGTCGGCCGCGCGCCTACCGCGGGAGCTCCCCGCGTATCGTTAGCGTCTCTGTTTGGTTTGATTCGCGCCGGGGCGCCGCCTTGTCGGAACGCCGCATGCCGCGTCCCGCGATATTATTGTTTTCGTCTGATTATTAGTTTTTAATAAAGCTCGTTATCTGTTGAATTCAGAGCCTAATTTTCTGGTGTGTCGTCCGCCACTTCGTGTCACCGCATTCGCCTGCTCCCTTACGATTCACCCCGCCCCTCTACCGTTAGGCAGAGCTGGTCGAGATTGTCGCGCGAGGATCGAGGACACCTTGGCGTAATGATTGTCGCAAACTGACGCGTCGTCGAGCGCGTCTGGCGCCCAACAATTTTCGTGATAACGCGTGGCCGAGATTCGAGCGCGACAAACACGGCATCGGGGGTACCGGTTACCCTATCGGTCTCGCTGCTTTTTGCTCGCGGCTTTCCCGGTCAGGAAAAGTCGTGACAATATATATAGCGCGCGCGCGCGTGTGTGTGTGTGTGTGTGTGTGTTGTACTTGGTTAAACGCAATTTACCGTTTTTTGTTATTTTCATGATGATATCTTAAAAAATACAAGTGACCCCCTAATTCTAACAACAGTTTTGAATTCAGGACCAAAAATATATAAAATCTACTATCTTTCAATTGATTTCTCGTATAGGTTCCCTGTTATATAGTTTTACAAAAAAAAATATGGGTCTAACATTTTTTTATGTTTTACAACATATCCAAAGCGCATTAAAATCGGTAAGGAACACTTCCGTCAGTTCCCTTGTCTAAAAGTGCAGTGAATTTATTCTACTAAAGATGTAGGAATAGAGTTAAGAATAAAATGAGATATCCTGTACATATATTAAATTTATGATTACTATTTATTTGTATTTGTATTTTTAAATACATGACTGAATTTTATAGGCAGGATTAGGAGCAGTGTTTAAAAGACTAGAAATTGATGCAGAAAGACCTGATATTCCGCCGTAAGTAAAAACTTCTTTTTAACAAACTTTTTAACAAATTTTAAAAATAGCACAGCTTACTGTTAAAAATATGATAAAAATATTTTATCATACCAAATAAATTTAAAATTATTGAGAAGCACAAAATATTTAAATCTTTATAAACATATAATACTTTAATCAAACTATTAAGGAAATACAAAACTAAATTTAGCTGTAATTAACCCATTTAAGACCAAATGTCCACTATTTTTTCTGCGTTCAACGCTCAAACTTTTTACATAGACGTCGTAGAAAAAACACTCAGCATTATGTTTTCAATAGTCTGAAACTCTCTTTCGAATGCCGGCGTCAAAATTGACGTATAAAATGAGTAAAAAAAGTTATGACCCATTTTTTTTAAAGAGCAACATTTTTCGACATTTTTTTCTCAAAATTCCACATTTTGGATGCGAAAATGTTTTGCAGAATCATTGCAATAAGGATAAATCGTGGAATAGATATCTGCTCTTTTAAATCCTATTACGATTTCTCAAAAATTCAACATGGCGGATTTAATATGGCTGTCAAAAGATGGAAAAACTGTATATAACCGAAAGATTTTCGATCTTCTTGCTTTTTTCTTGTAATATCTCTTTAAAATACTTTAAAAATACATAAGTTTGTTATTTTATGTGAGTTGAAGTTATAATAGTACATAATCAATACAAATAATGGCGGTTTCTTTCAACAAATGCGAGAAAAACATTTATCGCCAAATAATGGAGAAAAGTCATAAGTGTTCATATCTGGTATTTAATCATGTTCACATCTACGCGGCGGCGTTACTAGGCAGTACGCAGTATATGCTCTAGCGTAGGGCGCAAAATTTGAGGAGGCGCAAAATTTAGAGGATGCTATGCAGCGATGCCAGTTCAGATGCTCACGCCAGCAGGGCTGCACGAACGGTGGAAGACCTCTTGTCTCTCTCCTTTTCTGGGTAACGCTAAAAGCTGAAATTTTTTGGTTTTTTGTCTTTTCAACTTTGTATTGGGGTACACGATCGATTTTCAGCGTAGGGGCGTTTAAGTCAGTCGTAACGGCCCCGCATCTACCTATACGCATACACCTAAGTATATCAAATATATATACATTCAGTCGAAAAAAAGCGGTACACCTAAAATTTGTCAAAAAATCATTAAACTTCCAATGACAATTACTACGCGAGTAATAAAGATAAAAAGGTTTCTAAAAAAAAAAATTAAAGCTTCAAATGTCTACTTTAAGAATCAATTCAGTAAAATTTTGCGTAATAATTTTTTTTAAATGGCGTATGACAAAGCGAGAGCATGCGAAATTGAAAAATATTTGTCCGAGTTTGCGACGATCCATAGCGTGAGGCAAGTATCGCAACTTAATGAGATAAAAATCATGCGATAGTACGGGAGTATCCCGTTTGGACACGTAACGATTGGACACCGCACGATTGGACACAGCACGATTGGACACCGCACGATTGGACACCGCACGATTGGACACCGCATTATTGGACACCGCATTATTGGACACCGTACAATTGGACACACATTCACGTGTGTGTATGCAGATTTCTAATACAGTTTACATGGGTTAGCGACTTGGACGGGGTAGGTGCGGGAGGGGGGCCGAAGGTCCCCCCTGCACCCCCCCCCCGTGTGTGTGTGTGTGTGTGTGTGTGTGTGTGTGTGTGTGTGTGTGTGTGCGTGCGAGCATTTTCTGCACCACATTGAAACTTTTCACGCAAAACGAGATGCTCCTAAAAATACGTATATAAACATTTAAAATTCAAATTTTTTTTCTGGCAAATCAAAGCTTTTTTCTGCCAGATGTTTCTAAGATTAGATAATCTGTCATATGATATATAAATGTTATTCACTAGAAGATTGCGGTGTCCAATAATGCGGTGTCCAATCGTGCGGTGTCCAATAATGCGGTGTCCAATAATGCGGTGTCCAATAATGCGGTGTCCAATCGTGCGGTGTCCAATAATGCGGTGTCCAATAATGCGGTGTCCAATCGTGCGGTGTCCAATCGTGCGGTGTCCAATCGTGCGGTGTCCAATCGTGCGGTGTCCAATCGTGCGGTGTCCAATCGTGCGGTGTCCAATCGTGCGGTGTCCAATCTTGACTCTCACAGCGAGAGGGTAACTATAAATTAGAGTTTTTTTGTTTCTTTTTTGTCTTTTGGTATTTTGTCTTATTTTAAGCCTTGTTTCGGGTTTCGTGATTTATGAAAAAACGTTTATAAGTTCTATAACATGTTGGAATCAAATCAAAATTAAAAAAAAAATAAAAAATACAAGAAATTAAAATTTGAAAAAAACCCTCCCAAAATAAAAAATAACAAAAATTAAAAGAACAAAGAAAGACTTTCTAATTTACATTTATCTCCTCGCGGTAAGAGTCGGGCAACAGCAACATATTTTGACGGCTGAAAAATAAAAAGAAACTAAGAAGAGTAAAAATAAGAAAATAATTATCTGTGTGTGTGTGTGTGTGTGTGTGTGTGTGTGTGTGTGTGTGTGTGTTTGATACATAGGTGTATGCGTAGATGTGAGCATGATGAAATACCAGATATGAACACTTGCTTATGGCTTTTCTCCATTATTTGGCGAAAAGTCATGTTTTTCTTGCATTTCTTGAAAAGAACCGCCATTCTTTGTATTGATTATGTATTATTATAACCTCGACTCACATAAAATAACAAGCTTATGTATTTTTAAAGTATTTTAAAGAGATATTACGAGAAAAAAGCAAAAAGATCAAAAATATTTCGGTTATGTATGGTTTCCCATTTTTGACCGCCATATTAAATCCGCCATGTTGAATTTTTGAGAAATCGTAATAGGATTTGAAAGAGCAGATATCTATTCCACGATTTATCCTTATTGCAATGATCCTGCAAAACATTTTCGCATCCAAAATGTGGAATTTTGAGAAAAAAATATCGAAAAATGTTGCTCTTTAAAAAAAAAATGGGTCATAACTTTTTTTACTCGCTTTATACGTCAATTCTGACGCCGGTATTCGAAAAAGGAGGTTTCAGACTATCAAAAACGTTATGTTGAGTTTTTTTCTACGATGTCTATGTAAAAAGTTTGAAGGTTAAACGTGGAAAAAAAATAGTGGACATTTAGTCCTAAATGGTTACAAACAAATGTTGCGGTTTTAATCATTTTTGAAAACACGGGAACTGAAGATGGCTTAAAGTAAAACAGGAGCATTTGTTTATTTAATTCAAATCTTCAATTTAGGTTTTAAATTTTAAATGATTTGAAAGTGTTATGTGATTAAAAATTTAATTGTTCTTTTTTTACGCAACCATTTACCGCGCTGATTTCTTATTACTTATTACTTATTATTTATGTCTTTTAATTTCTTTAAAAATTAGGAGCCCTATTCAATTTCAGTTTCATTATTTAAATCTTTTTAGATAAACTACATGTCAAAGTTATGCGTCAACTAAGATAAAGTTTATATATTAATAATGTATAATTCTTTATTACTCTCCACATATTTGGTAGAGTAAAGAAAGGGATTATAAATCATGTTTTATTTAATTAACTCACTAAATATTTATGTGACACAATTTTTGTTGATTATTACCCATAAATTTCTATCAATTTTGTTGAGCAGAAGTTCTTTGGATATATGTAACATAATTAACAACTTACTGAAGAGGAAACAAAAGATTGCGATTATAAAATCTGTAGGGAAATATGAAACACTTAGAAAAAAAATGCTGTTATATTAATTAAATCAGTGTAATTGAAATTAATATTATTAAAGTAACATAAATATTAATAAACAAAAATCAGCAATAATTATTTTAATAATCGTGACAGTTGGTTTAGTAATATTAATGCTTTTGGAAAATGTGATTGAATGATCGGTATATTTATTTGTCTCAATTACATATTCTTTTTATTATAATTGCATATATAATTAATAGTTTTGTTTATATGTAGTTGAATTCTATGTAATTTATGTAATTATGTCTGTTGTTAATTCAACTATGTAAAATAATTAAAAACAAATCAACCGCGGAGTTGAGGGTACTTTGATTGACAAATGCATTATTTTCTTAATTTAAATACAATGTATTTAATGTGTATATTTTTTATATATTAGAACAAATCAAGAATTTGTCAGATGTTATTTTGACTCCTTATTGCATTTATGTACAATTGTATCTTTAGAAGAAATGGAAATATGTTCATATTAATTACATATGGGCTTGATGCAATCAACAATATAATTATTAATGTTGTTGTATATATGTAGATAAAAATATTATTAAGTACACATTTTAAAGCGTATGTGTAATTATTATAAAACTTTTCTATTCTCTGCAAATAAATTAATACGTATAATTCAATAATATAGAAGTAAAATATATGATTCAAGTAATGCTGTCAACTAAATTACGTGAAATGATTAAAACAAAGCAACCAAAGGGTTAATGTTATTGTAATTTACACAAACACATTATATAGAATTGAAATAAGATGCATTTAATGTTTAATATTGTTGAATATTGGTTCAAACCATTTATGTATCGTGTCAATAATAAATAGGTTTGTGTGAAGTATATTTTATTATTAAGATGGCATTCTTTTCACTATCTACCGCTACATAGCGTGTTATCTCGTAAACAAAATGCACTATCTTATGAAAAAAAGGAGCTCGTCAAGACTGCGGAAGAAAGCGAGATTTCGCCATCAACATAAAATACTTAAATATGTCAGTCTATAAAAGGGATTGAGAAGGACAGAATTATGAAAACTTTTAATTAAGAAAAATAATGTTTTAATTAAATTAAATTTATTTTGGATAAAGTAAAAAAACTTATTAGAAGAAAAATTAAAATAAATACAAGCACATTTAGTGTTAAACTAATGCAATATTATTTTTTTATTAGAGCAAATTTTGTTTTTAATTGTGTGTAAAAATATTTTTAAAACAATCACTTTTTTATTTTCAAGACAAAAATTAACGCTTAATTCAATCATATGTATAAATTATGCAAATATATAACTTATACATTTATTTGTATATTTAATCAAATCAAATATAAGTTGTATATAATTAATATTGAAATACAATTGTAATGCTTACATTTAGCATTATTACATAATCATAAAGTATTTAATTCTCAACTTTGAAAATTTGTTACACTTTGATATGTATTCATTACAATATTATATGTCATTGATTCATATACCAGATCTGTAAATATGAAACTGGAATTTGCCCATAAATGGAGCTAGCTGTCAATGTAGTTACCGTCAAATCGCGTCATTGGCGCCATCTTCTTGTTTTGACATCTGATAAAGATTTTCAACTCACAACAATACAAGTTTCATACAACAGCATAGTTTTTAATAACGTTGAACATGTCGAATTTTGTGCCTGGAAACTACGATTTGCGGACAGCATTGATTTTCTGTTACAATTTGAAGAAAACTGCTGCAGAATCGCATCGAATGCTTGTCGAAGTTACGGTGAGCATGCTCTTGGTAAATCACAGTGCTCTGAGTGGTTTAAAAAATTTTAAAGTGGCGATTTTGACGTGAGAAACGAAGAACGTGGAAGACCACCGAAAAAGTTTGAACACAGCGAATTGCAAGCATTGTTGGATGAGGATGACGCTCAAACGCAACAACTCGCGGATCAATTAAATGTGACACGAGAAACCGTCTCCATACGTTTGAAAACCATGGGAAAGATCCAGAAGATGGGAAAATGGATTCCACATGAACTAAATGAAAGACAGCAGGAAAAACCACTTGCAAAATGTTGTTTGCTAGGTATAAAAGAAAGTCACATCTCCATCGAATTGTGACTGGCGATAAAAAGTGGATATATTTTGAAAATCCTAAGCGTAAAAGATCATGCGTAACTTCAGGCAAACCATCGACATCGACTGCCAAATCGCTATGGACGGAATACAAAGCTCTGTGTTTGGTAGGATCAGAAGAGCATAATCTATTATCAGCTGCTAAAACCTGGCGAAACCGTTAATACTGAACGCTACCGACAACAAATGATCGATTTAAATCAAGCTTTGCGTGAAACGACCAGAATATTAAAAAAGGCAACACAAAGTGATTTTGCTTCATGATAATGCACCATCACACACAGCAAAACCGGTCAAGGAAACGATTGAGGCATTTGATTGGGAAATACTCTTGCATGCAGTTTACTCACCAGACTTGGCTCCATTCGGTTATTACTTATTTGCATCGATGGGACACTTGCTGAGCAGCATTTTACATCTTACGAAAATGTACGATGGCTCGATGACTGATTTGCCGCAAAAGAGGAACGGTTTTTTTGGCGTGGCATCCACAAATTGTCAGAGAGATAGGAAAAATGTATAGCTATACTTCGATGGGCAATACTTCAAATAAAATATTTTTTATCATTTTTATACAATAAACGTGTATTTTCTATACAAAAATTCAGGTTTCATATTTACCTGGTATATACATAATCTGTATAAATGCATAATAGAAATTGCAATCAATAACAAATGAATTGCATGAATCATTTATTTAGTTGGCAGCCCGCAACTACACCGTTTAATTGAAACAAGTTGCTTTTTCATTGATTATAACTCAAGCCTTGTTCTCGAGATTACACATGTAGTTTCCTTCTTACCGACTAGGTACCACATGTTTAGAGTGAGATAGGAAGAAATCGGTGGCGGTGCCTATGTTTCATTGACTCGTGCCCCGCGTGACGCCGTTGTCTCATTTCTTTTTTTTTGTGCGCTAGAAGCTGCACGCGCGAGTGAGAATAAATAAATTAAGGATTAATTAAGAGGACATTACATTAGAGGGTTAAAAAAATCGATTTTTTTTTCTTATTTAAATCGATAGTATTTCATCCGTAGAACATGCTCCTGAAATCTCAAGTATAGGTTCAAATTGTATCAGACCGAAATGAGCACGGGCAGTGCGCACGTCCCGAGCGCTCCGAACGGGACGGCAAGTAAAAATCCCTAACGGTCTTTGAAAAGGTACAGTGTCTGCTCGGAAAGAATTACTTGAGAGGTGTTTAGGTGGGTATACACAAAATGCCAATGAAAGTGGCATTTTAATGCGACGATTTGGCAACTGGCCCCAAAACACTTCCATTGCGGCCGCAAAATCATTGAAATTGCTGCCTACATAGCTGCTGGAATTTTCAATGAAGGCTATTTGTCGGTTCTAAAAATCATGCTATACATGGAAATAATTATTTTACCAGTATGCAGAGATGTTGCGGATAGAATAAACGAAAATCGCACGATTAGCCAAAATCGTCGTAGCAGATCTATTGCGCAGGAAACGCGTACTTACGACAAACAATGGCTGTTGGAGAAGAATGAATTGTATGAAGACACTGAGGACATTTATATGGAGCAGGGATAGTAAATTAATCGAAAAGTACGGATAAACAATTATTAGCAAGCTTTTATCAACCTTTTTCTTTGATTGGAAACTTTAAACGCGTTTTTCTTGAAACCACTTTTTTTGAAACTGCGTACACGATTTAAAAAAACTAATCGACGGATCCACTTCTATTTTTTTTTTAAATTAAAGGTTATTAAATTATCTTTTGTGTGAACTTAAAATATAAATTAAAAGTCATGTAAAAAAAAGTTATTTTAAAAAAAAGTCAAAAATTTTTCACAAAAAATCATTTTTTTTTTTTTTCAAAATGCCATGTTTATAAATTTTTTGTAATAAATGTATGGCTTTCTTAGGTTCATTTGAAAGCTATACTCATAAACTTTACAAAAAAATTTGGTTTTTTCCTTTCAGTTGATTCTACTGGATGTTATCGTGTACGCAGTGTGGAAGGAATTTTTTAAGGCAGTTGTGCATTTTTGCTTACAACTTATAATTAAATAAATAAAATTTTATAATAAAAATTGTTTTGAGTACCTAAAAACATGCACAATAAGTGAAAAAAATCGCAAAAAGATCCATTGCTTAATTTCATTATAAAAAAATTATAAATAAGTGCTTAATTTTGGCCTTCTAATGTAGACGGCCCCCTTAATACTAAATCCAGTGTGATCGAACAAAAACCATCATGCTAAGAAAACGTAACTCTGAGGACATCCAAGCTCTGCATAAGAAATTACAGAAAATACAAAGAAAATTGGAACTTATAACTGTCGATCCAGAAAGTTCCAGCACGGACAAGGAAGAGAAGGAGGAACAAGAGACAGTCGACGAAAAAGGATCGGACCATGATGCTTCTATGGAATACGATATGATATTAGAAATAATAAAATTTCTTATGAAATAATTCTAGAGCATTAACGTAAAACGGCTAACGAACTTGTACGAGAAGCAAGGCAGATTAGACCTAGTAAATGAGTTTGCACAAGAGGCAAAACTGGCTAGTCCACAAATTTTTTGAGTTTGCACGAGAGGCAAAACAAAAAAAAACCTATTGAATTTGCACGGAAGGCAAAGCACAATAGAGATAATACCAATCCCGCATAAATCTCATGCCGATACTTTTATCTAGATCAAGAAGAGGAAGAAATTGAACGGACTAACAAACAGATAGATAAAGAAAATGTAGCGCCAGACAACGCAAATCAAAACACAGAGAAGACAATAGACAAGGAAATCCTAGAAATGCTAAGAGAAGATTTTAATTATTTAGAATTAATTATTTACTTAGAATTATTTAGAATTAATTATTATAACATATTAATTATTTAGAACTTCTGACGGTATATTAAGCCTTGAATAAATTAGCAACATATGTCGAAAATTGTCAGATTCTTTTAAGAATAGACAATACCACAGTAATATCTTACATTAATAAAATGGGAGATGTTAGATATACAAAGTATAATTTTTTAGCTAGAAAAATCTGGAAATAGGCTGAGAAAAGAAATATATTTTTATTCGCATCGTACATACCTTCTAAAAACAATGTGAAAGCAGACGCATTATCAAAGCTAAAAAATGAAGATAGAGAATAGAAACTAACATCATTTGCTTTAAATAAAATATTTAAAAAATTAGGCAGACCAGAGATAGACTTATTTGCTACCAATTTAAATAAAAAATGCAATAGATTTGTGGGTTCGTGGTACCCAGAACCCCATAGCGAACAGGTCGACGCTTTCACTTTCTCGTGGTCCGACTTAAACTTTTACGCTTTCCCTCCATTTATTCTAATACTAAAAACTTTAGTTAAAATAAAAAAAGATAAAGCCTGTGGTATTATAGTGGTTCCTGATTGGCCAAATCAATCATGATACCCTTTCTTTACTAACCTACTAATATCTGAACCAATTAACTTTAAACCGAACTCTAATTTACTTCTATCACCAAACATGTTGTCACAGCATCCCAAAGCACAACATCTCAGCTTGATTGTAGGAAAATTATCAGCGAGGCCTTTCTAAATAAAGGTGTACCCCAAGAATCCATAGAAATAATGATAGCTTCGTTAGCTGATTCAACGATTGCACAGTATAAATCGTCCTTACACCAATGGAAAAGATATTGCAAACAAAAGAACCTAAACTTTTTGGAGCCGTCGTCCCAAAATGTGATACGCTTTTTAACAAAATGTTTTTAAGCCGGTGCATTATATGAGACTTTAAACTCTCATAGATCTGCGATTTCCTTGATCTCAAAAGTAGAATAGGAGAAGATAAACTAATTAGTCGGTTTTTTAAAAGAGTTTTTAGGTTAAAACCTGCAAAACCGAGATATGCGTTCACGTGGGACGTATCTATAGTTCTTAGAGAGTCTTTATCCCCTAAAAGACTTCAGCCTTAAGGATTTAACAAAAAAGGCTGCAATGCTGTTAACACTACGCACAGCTCACAGGGCGCAAACATTAACCAGCATTAATATTAATAATATTGTTAAACTAACAAAGCGATCAGAGATTAGAGTACCGGATAGAATAAAAACGTCAGGACCTGGAAGATTTTAACCCTTAATTGTAATAACAGCCTTTAACAAAAAAGAATTATGTTTAATGAGGTCTGTAGTATTTTTCGATTTGGTAAGGAGAATAGAGTAGAAGGGTAAAGATAACGACACGTATAACTGAGAAACCTTTACTGGTCCGATGCCGGGCCGCTCACAATCTATTGATGAGAGTTGCTCGCCGTCGGATACGCTAAGCCGTTGTCTCGTCCCTGAACACGGTGTACACGCGTGTTCAGTGACTCGGTGTTATATACCAGAGGGTCAATTACTAAATACTTAGAAGTTACAAAGAAACTTAGAGGAGATATACAATAGCTCTTCATTAAAAAGTTTTACAGAGCAATAAATACCGAGACTTTGAAAAAAAAATCATATTTTCTCGCTCGCGGAGAGGAACGTCCTCTAACAAAATTGATAATTCGTTCTCAATGAATTCCGCGTATGTTCGTCCATTGAAATGAGTCGGCAAAAAATATGGACCAATCTGAAAGCATTTCCTCGAAACATCCACAACTATAGTTTTGTTTCTTGTCGTACTTTGCGTTTTATAATACTTACAAATTCTACATTAACAAAGGACAACCGTGAATTTGCGATTAATAGTTTCCTCTTGTCAGTATATTATAGTATTTGTCGCATCAAATTCATTCGTCGTATCTTATCTTTTTTTTCATACAATGGTAAATTAACGAATCGTCTATCACGATTGATTTTGTATACATTCTCTTTTCGTAAGTATTAGAAAATTACGAAATGCACGAAATATTTATCCATAATATAACACTCTTCGTAACACGATAGAAAAGTATTCATGCCTCATCTAACGACTTCGTGATAAATTATGCGATGTGATTTCTATTGTAATTATACTTGGAGATCAATGTTAATGTCAACTATCATCAGTATGGTTAACAACAAAGCGTTTTCGTAACTATACGATAGAGAACTTAGAGTTTCTTCTATCGTTAACACATTATTCATTACGATAGATTCCAACAGAACTATTAAACACGATGTCTCCGTAAATATTTTTTTATATTCCAACGATAAAATGTACTTTACTAACAGGAAACGAGAGAACGATAGACAATGATATCACTTCTTGAAATTTTTTTTTTTTGATTCAGAAAAGTAATAGATTACGAAAGAGAAATCAATTAGATTCTCGTATTTTTGTTCTATTTTATATCAATCAGTGAAAATCTGTCGTAATTAATAATGTAATTAAAGATAAAAGAAACTCTAAGTTCCCTATCGTTATGAAAGAAAAACTTTTTGTTGTATTAACAATACTTGATATTAAACATCGATCTCTAAGCATAATTATTGTAGAAGGCATAATCTATTATGAAATCGTTACGTCAAGAGATATTTGTCTATCGTGTTATGAACAAAGAGTGTAACATAGTTAGTTATAGACCGGTTCTAACTCGGGAGCTGTTACGTGCCGAGACACAATAAAAATTCTCTTTTAAAAATATTTCTAACTAATCACACTGTACAAACTATGTCATAAAACCATCCCAATATATCATCCCAGATCCTTACTTATTGATAACCTTTTCTATCTACGGCCTATTTAAACTTAATATTTGTCTGTTTTCTCGTCCTGTAAACATGCCTGCATCTCACCCAAACTATTCTTTATGACATAGATATCAATTATCAAATTTTCTCTTTTTTAAGAAATCAACCAAGAGATATTTCCGCCTTGCAAGCACTTCCTATGATTGGACGATGCTTACTTATTTCGATTTTAATATAAGGATCCGTCTCAATGATTAGAGTCAGTCTCTGTATTAAGTCACTAATAGTTAGACGAAAGTCTGTAAAACATTGGAATAAAATACTTTAAAATACTAGTGCGATCCTTTCTCTCACATTACGTGCATCTCACACGTAACAGAACTCCGAGGGGGGAGCGGGTGTGCGGGGGGAACTCGTAGGCGCGCAAGGTATAACGTCACGCGGATCGGGGGGGGGGGGGTCGCGGTGCGTCAATTGCGCAGGATTTTAGGGTCCATGACCTTCCCTTAGAGCGGAAAAGGGGTAAATCGGGGTTTGCGCCCGCCGCCACCGCAGCGGTGCTCGCTCTCTCCCTCTATTGCGAATCTGTTCTGTCGTCCATGCGCGATATCTCCAACCGCACGTCTGTACAGTCTTATCATTCTGGCTGTCTTTCTTTCATCCATTGCACTAACTCTTTCATATGCAATCTCCCATTACATACATGCATTCCCACCCATTGCGCCTTATCTATATACCTCCTACTCAGTTCTGCACACGCCATTGTACCGCAAAGAAATAAGGAAGAAAGGAAATAAGTTAGAATAATTATTTATAAATTTTTTTTCATTTATTTATTTTGTAACGCATCATATACAATATTGTCTGATGCATAAGCAATCAGTTCGCAATCTACGAATGAAGTTTTTACACATATTTCATTTAATAATTTGACTGCATCGTACTCGTTATGAATATTATTTTGCTGCAAGTAGTTTACGAATTGATTATATTTTCTTTTACTAATATATATCTTGTGACAACTTAAAATATGCATTATTGATAACATCTTCAAAGTTTAGTAAAAATTGTACAGTCAATGGTTTCATGTACATAATTTTGTTATTTAAAGTGAATTTTATAACACTCTCGTTACGTAATTTGACGAGTTTTATAAGAAGATTATCAACCCATAGCGGTGTAGCGGTGGCTGACTGTAAGAGTCGCTCGATATCCATCCGTTTCTCAATTATTATTACGCATGTTTGACGTGACAGCGGTATCTCATTGCCTTTGTTATCACCAAGAATCATCTCCACAAAAGGCTCAAGTCCCACGCTGATTTCTATGTCCAAATATTTGTAGGCAGTAGATGTTAAAGCAAATCTTCTTCCCAGTGTTGTAGCCCGAACTACAACGTAGCTCAGTGACGAAAGACGTTGCGAAAGAGGTCATCGTTCGCAACGTCTTTGGAATCCGCCGTGCTCACGGAAGTTCCTGCTAACTTTCGTGATCTCGCGAAATTCGATGCGGAACAGCCCGAATGTAGTTCCGCATCGACCTACATAAAAACCTTACGCGGCACAAGTAAACCATGAGGCTACCGCGTTCCGATGTCGAAACGCTTAGCCTCGCGGAAGCTACCGACGCCCGGTCACTGGCCCTCAAAATTGCGCCAGAAACCATTGTATATAAGCGCGATCACGCCGTGACCGAGCGGAGAGTAACATAACAACGTCCGAGCTACGTCGCGTACTACAAACTTTATCGCGAGTGATACTTAACACCGCTACAGCTGACTGTAATCACCGAAGCGAAGAGATAAAGACAACGAAAACCAAGTAAGAAGTGTTTTCTTTCATCCAACCAACGAGCCGAGCCTTCACCCTTCGGGTCCTAACCCCTAAGGCAGAACGAATCCTAACTACTTACGGGAAGAACTCCCGAAACGAGCAAACTCACAACACCAGGATGCACGGAGTATAACGCGGTTGCGATAATGTTCTGTAAAAAAATACAGAGAAAGTTAGAAATAAAATGCAAATAAATGTAGAAGGAAATATAAAAGGTTGCTGAAAAGAATTTAAAAATACTTACGGTTTATTACACGCTTCATTTTGTTGGATCGGAACGTAATAGTTCATCTTCGAGAAGCTTTTAAAGTCCGTCTTTCACCGATTGATCGAGCGGTAACGTTTCAAAAACCTTTGCTGTCCGTCTTGTAACAAACGAGTACCGATGCCTGAACTCTTTTTATATTGTACACCCCTCCACATACCTCAGTAGTAGTGGGAACAATCCCATAGGCGCCCAAATCATCATCCTTAAAAATTTGTATATAATCATAGGATCTGTTTTTGATTGGCGAAAATATGGAGGCGTCGGCCACCAATTTCTTTGAAAACTCGTAGTAGAATTCATTATTGATATTACAAATTAGATCAGTACATGAGACTATAAAGAATGAGACTCTGAAGAGATGAGACAAAAAACGGATTCCATCCATTTCAATTATTATTGCAGCATATATGTCGTTGGAGTGGGTTCCGTAAGCAATTTGTTTGCTTATTAGTAAGCACACTTTGAAGTCCAAATTCTCGATTGCGAACCATATGCACTATCGATGAACAGTAACCTTTATTAGCGCTTATTTTTTCTACAAAAATCAGAATAAAAAATCATACAAAAATCACATGTATTAATCAAGCGCAAATGTACGGCTGCTGTGACACAATATGCTTTAGGCACATTTGTAAATTAATTAATACGTGTTTATTTTTTTATGAGATCTGCGAAATTCTCGCATTCAAATCTTGCAAAGGTCAAGCGCCGATGTGCAGCTGTAACAAATTACGCTTTAGACACATACGTAACTTATATTTTTTTATAAGATCATTTAAAAAATCATGCATTCGAAAAATGCAATCTTGCAAAGCGCCGATGTATGGCTGCCCTATCGCTCCAGTTAAGACAAAGAAATGATGAGTTATAAAAATATATATCTGGTTAGGAAGCGCATGGTATCGCATTTGACGCAAAGTTTTTGATCCAAGCGAATGTGAATTAGCACGACTTGAAAAACGAGTGATCATTTGAATAATGTGGAAGTTGTAGACATCGATAAAGATGAAATCGATGTGAATATTGTTGAAGTTATAGACACTGCTGACGATGAAAGTGATGCAAATATTGTGAACAATGTAGTCGACATTACAGATGATGTTGAAAATATCGAGCCAACCATCTTGAAAACCAAATGAATGATGTAATGGACATTATGGATGATTTTAATGAAAATGGGCCAGACGTTAATTTTGAAAATGTGATGGATGATGAAGATGAAGAGAGCATAGTATCCGATGATAACAATTACATGAGTGATTGCAGCGAGGACTTTACTGATGCAGAGAAATATATGACACCCGTGAAACTACGTGTGATAACCGGACATACGAAACATTGTGCTATATATTTTTATTATACTACAGGTGCTTATTCAACGTGTGCCGAATGTATAATTCAAATAGCGGACACAGATCTCAACATAATATACGCTTTTCGCAAACATGTGACCAATGTATTTGGTAGGCTAGACGGCAAATACTGTTCAAATTGCGGACAGTCTATGTTCATACTGATGCCATGCAACATGTGCCCAGTTTGCACACTGTGAAGTTTGTGGCTATTTTATTATAAAATCATGTGGTGTGCAACAACTTTCTAAAAAGACTGTGATTGACTGTAAGAAATGGAACATTACGAGCAAGAGGAATGCGAGCTGCTGCTGACCAAGCCGACAGGGTCGCTACCTTGGGCAAGTGTTTTGCGTGGTTGTAGCAATATGACGAGTTTATACAACAACTCGAAGAACATAGCCGCGTCAAACGTCCTCGGCTCGCCAACGGACAGAGACAATATTTGCTCGCGAGAATCGCGCGACACGAGGGTGAAAAGACTCGGGTACAAAGATCTTTCGTGCATGTAGGGAGTAATTACGCGAGCACTAGTAATAACACGGACAGACTTGTATGGCGAGAGATAGATATCGCATTCGAAAATCACGTTCTGACTGGTGTGCAATCAGGTCCGTGTGCAACCGGGTTTGTGTGCAATCGGGTCGGTGTGCAAACGGGTTTGTGCGCAATCGGATCCGTGTGCAAACGGATCGGTGCGTAATCGGGTCCGTGTGCAATCGGGTCCGTGTGCAAACGGATCGGTGCGCAATCGGGTCCGTGTGCAATCGGATCCGTGTGCAATTGCGTCCGTGTGCAATCGGGTCTGTGTGCAAACGGGTCGTGTCCAATCGGGTTTGTGTCCAATCGAGTCTGTTTCCAATTGGGACTGTGTCCAATCGGGAAATACTACAGTGTCCAATCGTTTATGTGCGCAATCGGGACAGTCTCATGCGGAATGTGACCGCTGCTCATGCCATCATGCCACTATATTTCGTTGGTATGACAGGTTCCTAAATAACTTGAGGCGCGTTCATAGCACACAAGCGCCTCTTGTATCAAAAGTGTGAAAGTGACATTTTCCGAGACGTCGATGACGACGTTTCTTACACGAAAATTTTGACATTTGGACTTTGCGTCGTGATATCTCCTCTCATAGGATACGTAGAGAAAAAATAAAAATAATTTTCTTATACAAATTGACCCTAAGCTTTCGATTGAGCTTAATTAGAATTTGATCCGTTTAGCCATTTCTGAGATCCGATAATCTTGGATGCTCGTAAGTCTCGTACTCGCGTGAAGAGCACGGTCGGGAACGCTGCGCGTTCATTTGGCGCGTGCTACTACCGTGTCTTTTAATTGGTACTTATTTATATTTAGAATCAAATTGAGAATTCGCGGCAGCGTCCACCCGCTGTCACGTTCTTGAAACTCTTCGAGCGATGCCAATGTGGGCTCGATAACATGTCGCTCGTACCACTCATCCAAGTCCGACGTTTGGAATAGTTTACAGTTTTTCGTATTTATCTTTTTGTTGGCGCGTTTTTCACCCGTTACAAACATACTGTTAAACGCAGTGTTTACTTTCATACTATTGTGTTTTTTTAAAGCGTTCCGCATTCGCTCGAACACTATACCGCCTGCGTCTTCTAAAAACGTTCGCGGTTTGATGTAATTTACATTATTCACCACCACCAGTTGCACACGGATCCGATTGCACACGGACCCGATTGCGCACCGATCCGTTTGCACACGGACCCGATTGCACACGGACCCGATTACGCACCGATCCGTTTGCACACGGATCCGATTGCGCACAAACCCGTTTGCACACCGACCCGATTGCACACAAACCCGGTTGCACACGGACCTGATTGCACACGATACGATTCCGCATTGCAGATGGTACATCAGTTAGCGACTTGGACGGGTGGATGCGGAAAGGGGGGCGAAGCCACCCTTGTAACCCCCATGTGTGTGTGTGTGTGTGTGTGTGTGTGTGTGCACAAAGCATTTTCTGCATCACATGAGTTTGCAACTATAAAATATGTATAAGAAAGAAAAATACTTATAATAAATATTTTGTACGTATTTTTATGTCTGAGTTTGTCAGGTATAAAATAATTATGATAAATATTTATGAAAATATTAAAAATAAATATTTATGCTACTGTAATCCAAAAATATAAAAATATTTCGAGTTTATATAATATATACCATAAATATTTTTTAGTACATTTTAAAAATATATTTTATATATTGTTAACAATAATTTTTGTATTATTTCTAAGTGGTTTATGAAAAATGGCTATATAATTTTACAAAAATATTTTTTAAAAATAAATTCGTAGAATATTTATAAAAATTTATGCTAAATTTTCTGTGCTATCTAGGTTGTTTTTGCATTATTTTGCGATGCGGAATCGTATCGTGTGCAATCGGGTCCGTGTGCAATCGAGTTGGTGTGCAATCGGGTCCGTGTGCAATCGGGTCCGTGTGTAAACGGGTCTGTGTCCAACTGAGTCCGTGTCTAATCGGGACTGTGTCTGATCGGGACGGTGTGCATTCGAGACTGTGTCCAATTGAGTCCGTGTCCAATCGGGTCCGTGTTCAATCGAGTCCGTGTCCAATCCGGTCTGTGTCTAACCGGGTCCGTGTCCAATCGGAACTGTGTTCGATCGAGACGATGTGCAATCGGGACTGTGTCCAATCGAGTCCGTGTCCAAACTGGACTGTGTCCAATCGAGAAATACTACTGTGCTCAATCGCTTATATGCGCAATCGGGCCTTGTTCATGACAGATATGAACTCCCTGAAAGTTTTAGGTTTATCCAATTTCTAATAACTGAGATATGAGAGGTCTAATCAATTCGTGCTGACTGTATTAGATAAACTGTTATTTATTTCAATTTTCGACAAATTTTTAATTGCTTTTAATTTTTATCTTTATGTTATTTTTTAACCTGGCTGAAATGTGTACAGTGTTATTCACACGATCTCGAACACCTCATAAATCATATTTTACTCCGGCCTATACTTATACATAGGATCTCCCGCATAGGCCCCTTGTTATACATTAAAGAGGACTCGATGATATTTTAAAATCCGAAAGGGATGAAGTGATTCTAATATCACATTCCAATTTAGCATTGAAAAATTCCGTAGCAAAAGATAATTCACACTGACGCGGCAATAAAGTTAAACGTTTCTCGAATATAAAAATAAAAAATAGTCAATTTACAGTAAACACAAATGTGTTTACTGTAAATTGACTATTTGTGTGTAAACACAAATTAACTATAATTTTAACCTCTTATATTCCAGGGATAAAAAATCGGATCAACAAGAAACCCTTTAGAGATTCATTATCTTATCATAAACTAATATTTAACTTTAAATTTAAGTTTGATTTCGAGGGCGCCCAAACAGGCGGATGTTTGGATTACTCTTTGTTTTTTTTTCAAATTAAAAAAAAATGCTTGTTTTGTCTACACTGAAAAAATTTACTAAATTGAAATAAATATTTTTTCAAATATTACCAAGCAGAAGTTTTGTAAAAAATAAATAATATTTCAAATAAGATAATATTTTCTATAATTTATAAAATAGATTATACATTTTTTAAATTATAGAAGGTATTATCTTATTTGTAATAAATATTATTTATTTTTTGCAAAACTTCTGCATGGTACTATTAAAAAAAAATTTATTTTAATCTAATAAATTTTTTTTTCAATGTATGTACTTTTACGATTTTGGTTCACCATTTTAGATCCGTTATTTTGAATTTTGCAAATCTGATAACAAATTCGTAATCAGTAATTAGTAATCTCGAAAATTCCTAAATATAAAGTTTCAAGAAAATCGATGCAATAGTTTACGTACAAATTTTATCTATAAAAACAGTGTTTTTTGTGTTTTATTGTTTATATCTATTAAATTGGTTACATATTTTAACAAACGATTGTTGCAACACTAATTTTAAGAAAATTGAAATAATTAATAAATTGTACGTTTTACCGTAAAAACAATTGAAAGGATTAACAATGAATAATACCTGTTTTCGCCTAACAATTCATTTTATATAATTTTCTAACAAAATACTATGACTCTTTAAAATAAAATCAATTTTTTTACATTTATTTTTGTGGTGGCCATATTACCATCCCTGTTTCTCTTTCATCCATTATACAGTGTCTCTACATTTTTATAAATAAGATATAATGTAGGAAATATTTCATAACTTTGAATCTAAAGTCTAGTAAACAACACTTTGATGAATATAATTGTTTTAATTTAAAATATTGATCATTAACTTTATAAGATAAGATATATATGAGTGGCTTCCCTTTTTCTCTACTATTAAAAATTGCTGGTTAAATTAATTTGTGATTAATTAATATTACGTACTTGTGATATTTTTTCAGCTTCGTGTAATGATTGTGTTTTAAGATATATGTGGAACACAGTCTGTATAAACTGGAGATATAGTGTAAAAATTCACAAAAAATTAGTATTATTATTAGGCACTAAGATCTGCGTTTTAAAGGCTAAATGCAATACAATTCAATTATTCAAAAAATGTTGTTTTGCAAAAAAATATATTTATTTGTATATATTTCATAACATATGATTCTTTAGTGAGATAAGACCGACGAAAATAACAAAAGCATATCTCTTGTCGGCGGCTTACTGCTCAACGTTTGGTGGCACCGGAACACTAGTGGGAACTGGTACAAATCTGACTTTCAAAGGAATTTATGAAAGTACATTTCCCGAAGCTGAAGGAATCAGTTTTACTGATTGGATGATAGCATCTTTTCCTCAAATGGTTGTCAATTCCTTCCTTACCTGGTTATACATGCGAATTGCTTTTTTGGGATATCTCAGACCGCACAGTAAAGAGGCACAAGTGGCCACAATTGGAAGAGAAGGTGAAGCCATCACAAATCAAGTAATTACAATAAAATTTGTAAATATATAATGTAAAAATATAGTCTTTAATAATGAAATCTAAATAGTAATATTAATAAAAAATTAAAAGCCGACTCAGGGTGTTAAACAAACCTAGAATTTGTTATTCGCTTTATATTACAATAATCTTTGCGCAACAATGCAATAAAAACGCAGACATTCAGTCCTATTTCGAACTTTCTTCGGTAAAAAAAACAAATTTTTAAACATTAAAAGATAGAAATTCTCACAATGTAATAGTTAAACAAAGATGTGAGTGTAACCGCTTCATACATTTTGACAATTTAAGACATGGTCCAAGTATTGAATTAATGAATTGTAAATCGTAAAGATTAAGATTGAGTGAATACGTCAATAATAATCTATTTAATGGTTGATATGTACAAAGTTAATTAAAGGCAATAGTTAAAGTCGTAAAAATATTTAAATTTTCTCCGATGCATCTTTCAAAAAAGTACGAATTAACTATGGAATATAATTAAGTTTACGTACATCGTGTCTCATGTTAAACAAATAAGTGTTGTTTTTACGGAGAATCTTTTAAAGACGGGTACACATTTGAGCACAAACGCGAACGAGGCAAACCGAGGCCGCATGCCTCGGATTAAAAATTGTAATCTCCGCATGAGGCAAATCGAGACAAGCCGAGACAGTGCTTCACGTTGCTTCGATTTGCCTCGACTGCGGTCGGTCAAAGTCACTGGAAGACGAAAACGTTACAATAGCTTGTGTTAGCTTTATTACATTGTGTAATTTATTAAAAAACAAAAAAACAAAAGCGACGGTGGTCAACAATTTTATTTAAAGAGAGAGCAATTAAGCAACGAGTGTTTGTTAAATAAATTAATAGTTGACAAAGAAAGTGGACAGTTTAGAAATTTTGTTAGAATGTCAGAAGAAGATTTTGTCTTTCTTTCGAATGCCATCAAGAGCAAAATATCGAAAAATGATACGACTTTTCGGAAAGCAGTTTCAGCTGAAGAAAGATTAGCTGTAACTTTACGATTTCTTGCAACTGGCAATTTCTTTACCAGTTTACAATATGTGTTTAAAATATCAAAACAATTGATATCGAAAATAGTTCCGGAAGTGTGCCAAGCAATAATTGATTGTCTCATCAGTTATATAAAGGTAAGTAAAAATAAGAAATACTGGTTTTAAATTCAATTTATTTGAAAAATACGCAAATAAAACATACGTAAATTTGTAAGATAGTTTTATTATAACGCGGATATCGTTTTATAACGTATGTGAAGAATCATTGGTAGAATCTGAACATTGAAAATTAGATGAAGGTGATTTATTTTCTTGAGGGGATAGATAAAACAAGCTGATAAACTAATTGGAGTAAATGACGTAGACGATTGAGTGCTGAAGTTTTGCGGAGTAAATGAATGGCTTGTTTGTTGAAAATGAGATAAATTTGAAGGAGAAATAGAATGGTGTGCAAAAATTGGTAAGCAAGAAAATTGGTCTTTAAAAGTCGAATTACCGGTTTGGTTGTATGGATATAGTTCAGTTATATACTGATAAAATTGCTGTAGGCGGAAAAAGAAGATTGCATACTTGTATGAGTGCCAGGATTTTGATATAAATTAAGTTCTAACTCAAATAAGACATTGCTAATGCTATTTTGTTCAATAGAACGGAGACGATCATCGAACGTGCGTAGTTTATCCGCAATATAATCACCGAAAAGGCTACATTAGTCTTTCCGCCATTGTGAAAATGTAGTTGTTTGTCGCAAATATCCCAATGCTTCTGTAATTCTTGGATCCTCATCAGTCTTTCTTTGATTCATAGAACGTTTTTTTTTTTCCTAAACTTAAACTCCTTAATCTCGTTTTCATCTGTTAATTGTTTCGTAGGTAATGCTTGTGAATTTTTCGATTCTTCGTTAATTAGGCTCCTGTCCAGTTCTTTTTCTTCGACCAAGTTCTCATTCAATGTTTTATTGCTAATTTCTTCATCGTCGGATACAGTCTACAAATTCTATAGAGAGAAAGAAGAAATAAATACATGAATGCATTTTAAAATTCTTTAAATTTACTGCATATTTGTAGACTATAAATTTTATTGACAAAATTTGAACAATATTTATGTGTTTAATTCTTTCAGATACCGTCAACTCCAGATGAATGAAAGAAAATTACTAAAAATTTCGAAGAAACATGGAATCTTCCACACTGTATAGGAGCTATCGACGGCAAGCACGTTGTTTTACAAGCTCCAATAAACAGCGGAAGCGAATTTTATAACTACAAATCTCAGTTTAGCATTGTTTTGATGGCTGTAGTGGATGCTGATTATAATTTCATATTCGTTGACATTGGTTGCCAAGAACGTGTTTCGGATGGAGGTGTATTCAAAAATTGTGCAATGTAAAAAAATAGAGAACGGAAATTTAAATACACCTGAGCCTTCAGCTTTGATTGAAAGAGAAACAAAAATTCCTTATGTTTTATTAGGAGATGCAGCTTTTCCTCTGAGTGACTATATTAATGAAATCTTATAATGGTATTCACCCAACCGGATCTCTAAAACGAATATTTAATTATCGTTTATCTAGGGTACGTCGCGTTGTAGAAAATACCTTCGGAATTGTATCTAATGTCTTTAGAGTTTTACGAAAGCCAATGCTTTTAGAACCTCAAAAAGTAGAATTGATTGTGATGGCTGTCATGTCTTCATAATTTTTTACGGAGAAATACTTCTAAAACTATATATACACCATCAGGTTCCTTAGACATAGATTTAAATGAGAATATGACACCTGGCAGTTGGCGAAATGTTCAACAAGAAATGACGTCTCTTTTGTCTTTGAAAAATGTACCTCGTAGAACAAAATTATCTGCTCAAGAAATACGAGACGAATTTACTTACTGCACTATTTCAGTAATACTGGCACGGTACTTTGGCAAAACCAACATGCTTGTTATATGAATGTTTGTTATATGAAGATATTGAAAATTTTGTTAATAAAATAACTAACTTTTGATTTTTCTCAATTTAAGAACTTACACTTAAAGTTCTCCGAGGCTCATCTTTATAGTTTAAGAATTGTAGACTTTCGTAAGCAAACCATTTTGATTTATAAATCTCATGTCGTCCTGCAAATATATATATTCTGTAGGAAATTCTTTTCTATTGCCTTTGATTGCCTATAACTTTTATTTTTTTCCTTTTTCTGTTCCCATACTTGCTTTGACTCGTGTCTTTTTCCATCTGTATGATCCCTTTAAACTTTCAATCTTTTTTTTATTTCGTCAATGCTCTTTCCAATTTTTTCAGAAAGTTCTCTCAAAGCATTTTTTTTTACTTTGTTATAATATGCAGAATCCTGCGAATTCCATAAAACTTTCTTATTTCTATATTCATTTATTAATTGCATACATATTTCTTGCTCCCATTTCATCACTACAAAATATTTAAATTTAATTAAAACAATATATATATTATATATATGTGCATGCAAAATGCTTTATATATATATACAGGGTGTATGAAAATGACACAGTGCTTGCATAGAGATAAAATGGATTAAACTGAACAGAAAAGAGCTCGATCATTTAGTGATTTTCGAGATAATTAACGATTAATTTTAAATCGCCACGCGCTTGCCGGTATTTGCCGCTAGACCGAGAAAATTCTTTACTTTTTTACATTAATTTATTAATTATTGCGAAAATCGCAAAATGGTAAAGCACTTTTCTATTGACCCACACAGAACATAATATGTATTACATATCTAATGGATATCCTCAACAGATATTATGGATATCCATGAATATATAAGAAATATCCATTAGACATGTTATAAATATCCAGATGTCCGCAATATGCAATCTAATAAATATCCATAGGATATATAGATCAATATCCAGTCGACATCTATAGAATATCCAGTGGATATCTACATAAATATCCACTAGATAGTGCTATGGATGTCGATTGGATATTGATCTATATATCCCATGGATATTTACTAGATCTTATATTGCGGACATTTGGATATTTTTAGCATGTCTAATGGATATTTTCTATATATTCATGGATATCCTTAATATCTGTCAAGGATATCCATTAGATATGTAATACATATCACGTTGTGTGTGGGAGGATGTCATAAAAATCATCAAAAGTGGGTAAAGGCCCGTCGAGCATGCTCTGAGAGGTTCTGTAGTTACCACAGAAGCACCCTCGTCGCTGGGAAAGTCTAATTTTAGACTTGTTTCTTGCACTGCGGGTGATCCTTATATAGCGTGGTTGTTGCATCTTACTTCCAAGTTGCACGCCGCTCTATCGGCGACGCCGCGTACTACTCGGCTGGCGAGTGCGCGGCGACCGAATATCTAATGGATATCTTTAGTAGTTGTTTAGTGGACGTGGATATGTGGACAACACGTAAATATCTAATGGATATCCTTGGTAGCTATTTAGTGGGCGTGGATATGTGGACAACGCGTGGATATCTAATAGATATCCTTGGTAGCTATTTGTTGGACGTGGATATGTAGACAACGCGTCGATATCTAATAGATATCCTTGGTAGCTATTTGGTGGACGTGGATATGTGGATAACGCATGAATATCTAATAGATATCCTTGGTAGCTATTTGGTGGACGTGGATATGTGGATAACGCGTAAATATCTAATAGATATCCTTGATAGTTGTTTGGTGGACGTGGATATGTGGACAACGCATGGATATCTAATGGATAGCTGTTTGGTGGACATAGATATGTAGATAATGTGTGCATATCCATTAGATATCTCTGCTAGTTATTCAGAAGATATAGATATTTAAGACATCTATTAGATGTCTACTAGTTATCCATAGTAGATATGGACATCATATAGATATGTAGATATTTATTAGATATCTATTAGATATTTTGTTCTGTATGGGGAGTTTAGTCCGTTCTACAGTATTTTACATATCTATTGCGCTTACTGTTAATTAATATCCGTCGTGCGCGGCTGTTCTCCCTATGCTTGATAAAACACATCTGAACACGTCCACACTAAGCGCGAATTGTTTTTGATGGACCGACAGCGTTCGGCTCGGTCCGAGGCCGTGCGACGAATAATATGAGATAATTTGCCGCGCCTCGGACCAACGTTCACACTTGCATGCTCATACGGCCTCGGCTTGCCTCATTCGCGTTCGTGCTCAAGTGTATACCCGTCTTAAGAGCATTACAGTATTTGGAAAAGTGGGGAGCATTAGGATTTACCGAATTATTTATAATATTAGAGATCGAGCAATTCCGTGTCAAATTCGAATCCTTGTTTTTGTTCATATAACTTGATCACTTTTTATATGAATCCCTTTTTAAATATTTTCTTCTCATCTAAAATTATTGCATTGTTCCAATCAAAATTGTGTAACATACTTTTTCTGTGTTTTGTAATCACCGAGAGCTGAGTTGTATTTTAATTGATATGATTTTTGTGTTCCCCGTTTCTAATTTTTAAGCATCTCCTCGTTTGCCCTACATATGATAACTCACAATCCGTACATTAATCTTATATACTATGTTTGTTTGATCTGCATTGGAAAGTTTATCTTTATATTACTTCTATAAAACTCTTTAATTTGTTGAGATAAGTGTATACTACTCGAAGTGTCGTGTTGTTTCTAAAGAAATTTTTTAACTTGTCAGATGTATGGAATTATGAGAAAAATCTTTTTTGATGTATTTTTATTCAGTGTCTTGTTATTAATATTTGTAAAATTTAGCTGATAGAAATTCACATTTCTTTTTAATACTATTAAAAATCATATCAGGGATACCCGTTAAACCGGTCAAACAGTAGTTTCCCACACGGCATATAACATTGCTGTAATATTGCAATAATCAGAAATGGTACAAAAATATTTCATTAATATTTTAATTGTAACTTTGCATCCAAAATATTTCAGAAATGTATTTGCCTCGTATTTTTTATAATATTACAAAAGCAATATCTTTGACATCTTCTAGAAATATAAAAAGCTTGTTTTCACATTTAAATGTTTCTGTAATATTACAAAAGAAATGTAGAAAATATGTAGAATATTTTAGAAATATTTTTAAGACATTATAAAAGTAATATTATTACATTGCACAAATAATATTTCTAAAACTATTCAAAAGCAACGTATTTAAAATATATTTGAAAATTTTCTAAAAAATTGTATATAGGCAATGAAAAATTGAATTGTGATAAAAAAGTTAGTATATAAAAACTTTATTGTATTTAATGTTTTTGTTATTAAATAATATTTTTATAAGATGTTCTATATTTTTACCAAACCATTACGTATGTATATATCTTTCATAGAGATATAAAGTAGTGACCTCAAAAATAACTGCAAAAAAATAGAAAATGCATTATACATTTTTTAAATTATAGAAAATATTATCTTATTTAAAATAAATATTATTTATTTTTTATAAAACTTCTGCTTGCTACTATTTGAAAAAATATTTATTTTAATCTAGTAAATTTTTTTTCAGTGCAACGTGTTTTTCTGATTTAAATTTCATTTTTTTGTATTCCCATTATGTGGCATAATTTTAATTAACTTTTTTACAAAAACAAAATAAAAACAAATATTTTTATAAGTAATTCGACATGCTATTTTTCGTATTTTCATGTAAGAAACAATAAAAACTGTAAAAAAGGATCTAGCAGAATAAGCATATAAAATCTGCCCCCGCAAATATCGGGTTCAAATTCGTGTCATAAGTTCACATCAATGACATAAAATTTTGCTCAGATTTGTCATACGTATTGAATTTTTCTCGGGTAATGTGGTTACGCAAGCTTGCACGCTCTGGATTATACATTTGTGACCCAACCTAGCAAGAAACGATAATGACGACATCAATTCGACGTCGAAATGATGATTTCGATGTCGAATCGATGTCGATTCGATGTACTATTTCTCACTGGGAAACTACATTTATAAGGTGTTTTTTTAGGTTAAAAAAAAATAAGCCAATTCAATAATTCTGACCTTGAATTTGGATCCAGCGGGTCAAAATACATAATGATAAACTAGTCTGGTTCGCCGACCGACATTTAAAAAAAAAATTTTTTTTTAGATTATGAAATATGAGCTAACTTTGCAATTCTGACCTTGGATTCGGATTCAGCGAGTCAAAATACATAAGGATTGACTAGTCTGGTCTGCCGGACGAACCTTTTTTTGTGTGCCTGTTTTATTAAGCAAGTCGCTAGCGCATCATCTACGAGTGTGCTGACAGTTCCTACCACAATCTTGACAGTTCGGGCACAGATGACAGTTCGGGCGAAGACATTTTGCACAGAATTCCGTCAATATATTATCTTTAAACAAGTTGGAGTTATCAACAAATACCAAAAAATCTGCTCGCTATAATATGATATTTTACTCTTTTGATACTCTTTGCAAAATGCACTAAAATAGTCGGAACTGTGCGAAAACTGTCAGGAATTGTCAAAAAAGTAATAGGAACTGTCTGTATATACCGTCGATTTGCAAAATATGTCAACATAGTCAGGATCTATAGAACTCTTTTAGAAGTAGAGAAAAATAAAATAAAAGTTTTTTTTAACTTGGAGTGCGAAAGGTTAGCACCTTAGATATTTTAATTATTTTTTTTATTAATTCAATAGAATTAATTTTAAAAAATTGTATATTGATATAAATTATCAGGAACTATTGTAAAACAAGCTAAAACTTTTAACAAGTAATATTACTCAACTGACACTTACCGATTTGAATGAAACTTAACATATTTATTAAACGTTGAAAAACATTGAATTGTGTTTTTTTTTGTTTCTGCTAAATACGCACTTTAAGAGTAGAATTCACCCTTCAACCCCTGAGGTTGGAAACAGCTACGGCTAATTGTTTAAAATGATGTACTTGATGGTGAGTTTGGGTTGATGTTGAGGTCGATTTGCAAGATCAGCTGAATCCAAGTTCTTTTACTTTTTTCAGATCGCCAAATTCAATTGCTTTCCTCTTATAATCAATGTCTACAATTTTTTTGAATTTTATATTGTCTTATGCAACTTCCGAAATATCTTCTGAATCGTTTTCAACTACAACAGCATTAGGAATCACACTAACAACAGTAAAACTCAGAATATTATAAGTCTCTTTAAACACATTAAAATTAATAGCGTCTTTTATCAAATCTGCTAGTTGAGAAGCAAATAATATTTTTTCATCTGTTATTTTAGATTCTATACACTGGGTTCTCGAAAGTGAGGCACAATAACTTTAAAATATTTTTCGGGTTTAATGATATTGTGAAATTTTACAGATTAACAATGCTTTAATACTAATATCATAATAGAGATTCAAAGTAAATACACAGAAAGCAGAATTTGTGATTGTAAGCTCAAATGAAACTGACACAAAAAAAGTGGTGAGAACAAATTGTGAAAAAGTATTTGCTGTAAATACTCTCCGAAAGAATTTTGAAGACATTCATGAAAAACAGCAGTCGTAAGAACAACTGACGTAAAACTACAAACAATAAACACTTGCCCAAGTACAGATGTGAAAATCACGGTTGAAGATACGTTTAAAACGAAATTTACGAGTAAGATATCTTATAGAAAATATGTGATAAAGAAGGAATTTTGGAAAATGCTTGGTCAACGACAGTCGTTAAAATGACAACTGTCCGTTAAAATGATCCTATGTCCGAATAAAATCTTAACACAAAGTAAAGAGTAAAAAATGTTGCGGATAACTTCAGAACAGCAATAAAAATCAGAAAAGGTTGAAGATATTAATATATGAGGATAATGTTTAACTTATAATTCCCTGACACTTTAGGCTTTCTTACCTCCTAAAATTTTTCCATTATCAGATTTTTTAGGAAAATAACATAATAAATCAATTTTGAAGACCGATTTAGAGGAACGCACGAAATCATTGATTATAGATACAGGATGTGGCAAAAGTCCGCCAACAGCTAATTATATCCAAATTAAATTGACCTTGCAAATCGACCTCAAGATCACCATAAAGTGCATCATTTTAAAACCTGCAACTTTGGTTTTGAGCACTTTGTCCAGAAAATGTACCGTTTCGGAAATAATTAATTGTAACTGTTTCCACCCCTAGGGGTTGAGGGATGAGTTCTACCTTTAAAATGCGTATTTATCAGAAACAAAAAACACATGTTCAATGATATTTTTGGTGTTTAATAAGTATATTAAGTTTCATTCAAATTGGTGAGTGTCAGTAGTCAGTTATTTGGTAATGTTACTTGTAAAAAATAATTGATTTTTACGATTCGGTGCGCTGCGTGAACTTAATGCCATATCTCTAAATTCTTTTTTTTTATATTTAATTAACTCATAGAATTTAGTATATAGAATTCTAGAACTATTTGAAAGAATACTAGAACTTTAAAGAAACTACTGGATTTTTAACTATGGTGTGCCAAGTTTAGGGGAGTCCAAAATAGTGTACCATGGTGTCACCAGCGTCACCAAAGCGATCCTTATTTTTTTTTTTATGTTGCATCACTTGAAAGAGGTAAGCAAAAATATATGTTATAGAGAATATTGTAAAGAATATTTATATCAAATATAGTTGGTATGAATCAAAAACATAACTCCCTTTTTAAAAATTTTTTTAAAGGACCCCGAGCCATCAAGTTATCAGACGTTGAACATGGTAAAAATAAGGATATTGAAGATATTCTATTCTAGAGTATCCACGGCAATAATTCTTTAGGGTCACATCTTTATGTGTGTCACGCATGATGTATGTATGTGTGCTTGTGCGTGTGTATGTGTGTGTGGGGGGGGGGGGTATGTCTGTCACCATCTAACATGTCTGTTTCCTTCTAATATATCTGTCTCTTTTCTACTGCGCGATGCTGTCCGAAGTCCCAAATGCTACGAGAGTCATTTCCTCTCCATGCTACCCGGGCAGGCATCTAAAGTCCTTGCTGCGCTTGTTTACAGACTACCAGCGATCGTTTTTTCAAAAATAATTATCGACAATCTTGCATAATTATTTTGAACAAAAAGTACTATTTAATGAAATCCAATTAACGGTATTCCTATGTTGACAAAAAACAATCGACTATTATTTTGATTATCTTGTTAATAATAATAATAATAATATTGTAGTTAATTTTTTTTTAACAAATAGATTAAATATTACTTTGCTCAAATTTATTTTTATGAAAGCAATGATGACAAAATGACTTTTAAACGTTTAAGACATTTAAAAAATGACATGTGTGTTACTGTGTTAAAATTGGATTAATTTTATTTTTTAATATATTACAATATTTGTAATAATTACATAAACAATGGGTTTATTCGATAAGTTAAAATATATTCTTTTTTTCGAGCGATAGATTGCACACTTTACCTTGTGTAGTTCTGTTCATAGCTAGAAAAGATCATACGTATGTATATATCTTCTGTATTACAATTGGCTCCTCTTTCATATTTCAACAGCAATTATTTCTTGGTGTAATACTAACATACCCACAAATTAGTTCTTCACAGAGACTTTGTGATTGAGTTTCGTCAGTGCTTCTTCTCCAGGACTTACGCATGATTTATAAAAATGTTATCTTGTAATAAAAGTCCAGATTTCTTTTGTGTTGTTTGTGGAGAATATGTGATTTCTAGATGTAGAAGATCATTTACAGATCTTGTAAAAAAAAGTACGAAGACTGTTTCGGTATCCCAACAAGTTTAGAGAACTCTTGAACTCTAAAAACTATATGTCCTACTTATCTCTTGAGTATAAACAACGAGAAAAAAGGAAAGAAAAATGCCAAACGTTTCTCTTCTCTAATGCTTTGGCGAAAACCTGTAAACCAGATGGATTGCTATTTTTGTTTAACTGTAATTTCTAGGTATAAAAAATAAAAAATATAACAAATTTCTGATTTATCCTTCTGTTCAATCCGTAACTTTTCCAGTTTTCAATAATAAAAGTCATTTAAATAATAATGATTCTATCGATTCTAGAAATTCCAAGATATTAGAAATAGGAGTCTCGGAAAATGAGAATGGAAGTTCAGAGAGTGACGTATCAGAAAACGAAGAGCAAACCGATGAAAATGACAAAAACCAAAAAGGTTTCAATCAAGAAGAATTAAATGACTTAGTCCGAGACTTAAGACTCTTGAAAAAATCTTCAGAGCTACTAGCATCAAGGCTGAAAGAAAAAAATGTTTAGCTCCTAAAACTCAGATAAGTTTTTATCATGACAGAGATTTACCGTTCAGAGTGATTTTTGTCAAAAGAAAATAATTTAGTTTATTGCAATAATATTGAAAGTTTGATTAATGAGTTCAAAAGTGTTCGTTATGAAGTAAGTGACTGGCGTCTCTTTATAGACTCTTCGACAAGAAGTCTTGAGTTTGAAAGAAGTCTTGCTTCACAATGATAATATTTATGCTTCTATACCTGTAGTTTATTCTATAATCTTAAATGAAGAATGTAACAACCTTTATTTTTTATTTACAAAATTAAAATATGATGAACACAAGTGGCAAGTATGCGGAGATCTAAAAATAATAACAACTTTATTAGGACAACAAAGTGGCTTTACCAACCATCCATGCTTTATTGTGAATGGAATAGCCGTGCCCGTGATGAACATTATGTGAGGAAAGACTGGCCACTTAGACAGAATTTGGTTAAAAAAATATTGTGAAAGAAAACCTAATACCAAGGATAAATTGGAGCCGATGGAACAGTTTGATGTGGTATATAAAATATCACGTAATGATTGTGACGCATCTTACGTAAAACAAACGAAAAGGAAATTAACAACTAGAGTTAAAGAACATAAATCCCAGCAAACACAAAGTTACATGTAACGTGCCTGTTAGTTGTATTTTCCCACTCAATAATATAATTGTAATATAACACACGTGTTATATTACAATTACATTGTTGAGTGGGAAATTACAACTAACAGGCACGTTACATGTAACTTGGTGTTGGGTGGGATGTGACATCAGTAAAACATGCAAATCCCCTATTTCACATCATAAAATAAAATTGCATCATGATTTCAATTGGGATACGGTTAGGATCCTAGACAGAGAACCGAATTATATAAAAAAATTAACATTGGAAATGTTACATATAAAGAAACAAAAGATGGGTTTTAACATACAATATGATACAGAGCATCTAGATAGTGTTTATCTGCCTACCTTTGACTTCTTTCTGAAAATTTAAATTTTTACATATCAGTCTGTGACCAACCTTAAGGATATAAACATCAGTGAATAAACAACGGTGATAAAATCTATAGTGAGAGTTCTTTGACCATGAACTGTAACAAGTCTTTCTAACTTTTTAACCATTAATACAGTTTATTGACTTTATTGATTTTAATCGTATTTGACATACTCTTTTATTTAATTTATTTAACTTATAAAGTTATTATTTTAATTGTTAACGCAATACTTATTTATTTATATACTAATTTTTATAATTTGATTTTATTTATTTCTTTTTTTGTTACTTTTTAATTGTTTTTTCTTTTTAATCGATTTTGACAGACCCTTATTTAATTTATTATTTTAAATTTCAACGGATTACTTATTTAATTATATACTAATTTTAATAATTTGATTAATTTATTTATTCTTTCTCCGTTTTTACTTTTTAATTGTTGACTAAATATTTATTTAATTTACATTTATTATTTAATGAATAATTTATAATTTTTAACATATATTAATATATTTGTTTTAATATTAGGACTAACAATGAACTATATAGTTTAAGAAGATGAATCTTTGACTTCCAAGACTGAAATGTAAAACTTCCACAACAGAACAGCTACTGGTAATTAATTAATTTAATTTTTCTTCAATTTTTCTACAATTAATTGTTGACTCGAATTTTTATACGTTACACTCCGGTTTTAGTAGCTTTACAAAATGGGAATGAATGACGAATAACTCTACATTCAAAATAACGATTCTCCAATCACGTACTGATGTATGGTTGAAAATTATTATGCACTGAAAATAGCCGAAATCAATGCGCCGGAACGTCTATAATTGGAGTAGTCTTTCTACGAAATACATATTGTAACATTACAAGCCAACTCTATCTTGCTCTGGCTCTATGAACATTTATGTCACCAAACTTATATTAATTTAATATTAAGAGCCATTCTAGATATATTATTATTGTCTAAATTTAAAACCTAATACCATCAGAAAAGATTATTCTCCCGCCTTTACACATTAAACTTGGTTTGGTAAAGCTATTATTAGAAGCTATGAAAGCTAAAGAAATGGATGCCTACAAATACATTTTTCAGAAATTTCCAAACTCTCGGAAGCAAAAGAGAGAGCGTTTGATGGACCACAGATTAGAGCACTATTATAGGATACTGATTTTGAAGAAAAAAGACAGATAAAAAAAAAGCATGGCAAAGTTTTAGAAAAGTAAAAAAACGAAATTTTTAGGTAATACGAAAGATCCAGATTACAGAAAATAGTTGAGAAGATGCTAAGAAATTATAAAGATTTAGGATGTCTAATAAATAGATAATGTCTAATTACAAGGGAAAATTATATCGAAAGACATGTGACAGAATTTGCTAATGAACTATTTAATCCAGAATCAAATATTTCTCGTGTTATTGTTATTATTGATGGTACTTACACTTTTATCATAAAAAGTAGTAATTTTAGAGTACTTCAGCAATCATACTGCGTTCACAAGGATCGTCATTTGGTTAAACCTGTCCTTATAGTCACCCCTGACGAGTATATACTTAACATCCAAGGACCATATTTTTCTGATGTCCGTAATAACAATGCTGCTATCTTGCAAAATGAATTTGAAACCGATGCAGAAAAAATGAGAAGATGGTTACAAAAAAAATGATATTGTTATAGTTGATAGGGGATACAAGAATTTCACTTAATTACTTCAACTTAGGTGTTGCATAGAAAATGCCGATGCTCCTCGAACCTGGTGATTCTCAACTCGGAACAGAAGATGCTAACGAGTCATGTTTAGTTACCAAATTAAGGAAGTTAATGGAAGCGAGGAATGAACATCTTAAAATCATATTCAAATTCTTTCAGCAAACAATGCAAATTCGGCATGTTCCACATGTAGACGACTTTTACAGAATAGCTGGAGTGATTATAAATAGATATCATCCTCTTATTTATATGAGAGAAACAAATGCTCAGATAGCCCAACAATTACTCCAAAAAGCAAGAGAAATGTTGTTAAAACCTTAGTTAAAGCTGAAAATCTCGCCACTAGAAAAGTTCAGAGATGGGTTTCATTGAGTGCTAAAAAAGTATTAAACTTTCCAGTTTTAACTCTTGAATACCTACAGAACTTTACCATTGGAGTATACCAAGTAAAACTTGCACCATCGTACATTCAAGATAAACAAAGAAATGAAGATAAAGAATTGCATATTGAAATGTTAAAAGATAGAACAGACTACCAGAACCGGGTTTTTTAAGAGTATTTGCTTGCTTCCATAATGCCGCAAAACATCAGCTTTGGATCGGATCTACAAATGAGGACGAAAACGATCAAGAAAATGAAGATCTTATACAAAGCTATTATTGCACGTACAAATCCAGTGCTCGCACTGCCGGTATCTGTGCACGCTCTATCATTTGGTTATACATGACAATTTAATATTCATTACACTTTAAACCAGATAATCGAATCCATTCGTGATTCAGAGAACCGACCGCATCCACGTAACATCAACGACCGTAATCGTATACATTGACTATATATTAATCGGTCCATTTCAGGACAAAAAAATGTACAAAATCCAATCGCGCAACCTCCACGCGGTGTACATTAAATGATGCTAATGCCAACGGTGCACTAATTGCAAGAATATACACACCTACATTTACACGCACATATACAGACATACCCCCCGCACATATACTAACGCACGTACGCACGCACACACACACGCACACGTACATACATACATGTGTGATACACATAAAGGTGTGACCCTAAAAAATTATTGCTGTGGATCGTCGTATCAGACGTTGAACATGGTAAAAATGAGGTTAAAATATCTGCGAGGTTTTACATGCTTATTCGGCTAGGCCTTTTATATTTATTTATAAAAATATTATTCAACTATACGTGTTTAATCTTTCTGACGACATGCATTAAATTAATCTAAAACAAATATATATTCATAAATATCTATGTTGATAAATTATTACAAAGTGTTGGTTCGCAATTTTCGTACAATCTTCGAAGTCAAGCAACGTCGACAGCGGCCGACAATTGGGTACCTGCTTTTCCTATTGTAAAAGTTATGCAATGATATAAATAGGATGTAACTAAGATTTAGGTGATTTTGGTATGTGTAGTGCACCATTGTAGTGAAATTTTTGCGATGTGGGTGCAAGTATTGGATGAGACATGTATTTTTTCGAAAATATTTTCTGTGATATGTTACTTAGATATGTTTCAAAAATATTACCGAAATATTTCTAAAATCTTATAGCAAGGTTGTATTTAAATGCATTGATCACGGACATTGAAATATTGCAGAAATGTAGCAGAAATGACCGTGCAATATTTCTGTAAAAGTGTAACATTTTAAATAAAATGTTTTGGAAATATTACATGCCGTTGTGGGGTATTAGTCATTTTGTTAGAATTTTTTAATAAAAAGAAGGGTATGATAGTAGGAGATCAATTAACATGATTAATTAACTCAATAATCGTGCTCTTCTTATGACAGTGTGGATAATATAAGAAAAAATTAAGATAACGGTTTAAGCAAATTAGTTCTTTTTAATAAAAAGAAGGGTATGATAGTAGGAGATCAATTAAGGCGACCAATTAACTTAATAATCGTGCCCTTCTTATGACAGTGTGGATAATATAAGAAAAAATTAAGATTAACGGTTTAAGCAAATTGGTTCTTTACATCAATTGTACGTTAAACAATTTCATTGTTTTATAATTGTTACATCTAAAAAATTCAAACCGTCATCGCCGACCTTTATAGTGAATTTAAGTTTCGAGTAATAATTATTTTTTTGTAATAGCAGTTCAGCATTTTTTTATTAATTGCTAATTCACAATATTATCAGCACATCTGTAATAAAAATCAGGACCAATTGTAAGTATTTCGAGTATTTGAAATTCTCGATCTTGGAGAACTAAATTGGTTATTATGGCAGATAGAGAATCCATAGAAATATGAAACGTTTGTTTATAAAATAATTTATTGAACGTGAAGACGGCCGAATTGAATACTAATAAAGAAACGGCACACCTTTATAAATTGAAATCTTTATGTATGCCTTTAAATCAGTATGTATCGATAGAGCATGGTCCCAAAAGTTTTCTTATTAAGCCATTTGCATCGGTTTTACCCGGAACCCGAGAAAAAAGCTGGGAAAGTTAATATATATATATATATATAATGTGTATATATATATATATATATATTTCAGCGTATCTCATCGCATATATTCGGTTTTCATGCGATACAAAAGGTTCGCACTTAACAAATCAAACTTTCGCGTAGGGATTCTCAAAGTAGAGTCTTTGCCCTTTAATTTAAAAAAAAGTACATGTAATTTGGATGATTTTTCGCAAAGTTGCATCACTTTGAAGATTGCCTAAAAATCGGTCAAAAATTTTGTTTCGTTTTTTTTTGCGCCAGTGTATTTGCTGCCAAATTGTCAGCAGACTGCTAAAAATTTCTTGCGGAATCAGGCTGCCAAAACCATGGCCGACTGTGTCCTCGAGTACGCCATAATGTAAGCAAAAATTGTCATCAAATCCTGATATCAAATTGGCTGCAACATCAGAACAAACCTGTCAGCAGTACAATGACAAATTCACGCAGCAAATTGAGAACAGATGTTGTAATGTAAACTTACAGCAGATTTGCGCCAAATATGCAGCAGATCTGTATTCATAAATGACGACAGATTGACGACAGATTTGTCGAATCTTTTCGTTTTCACAATTATAATTTTATTTGAGAATCGATGTAAGTCATCTCCTGGGAAGATTTATTAATTCAGGAGTAGGAACAGATTGAATAATTTATTTCACCCCCTCCTTAGCATTTAATATTTCCTATAGGAAGGCCTTAATTGACCTATCTATTTTTTCCTTTCATATCACAGATATATCATCTATTCTAGGTGCAATTAATTTCACTAAATTTCTTGGAGTTAAATATCACTCCAAAGAAATAAAAATACTATCAGTCCTGTATTATAAAAGTATTATGGCGGTCCTCCATTACATCGGACACCGCAGGCGCAACAAAGGAAGGTAATTTTTGCTTACCTTAGTCGTGCTGCGAGTGGTCTTTATATAGCGAGTTGGCTGCATTTTACTCCCGAGAGAGTAGGCAGCCTATCGACGGTGCCGCGCTTTTTATTGCCAATTTGACATTTCGACAGATCTGCTGCGTTTCTAGTATCAATCTGTCGCGTACTTTGACGCACAAATGCTGTTGGATTTCTATAGGCAATTTGCTGACATTATTTGCACTTTGGTGTTTGTCTTCAATCTGTCATCAATACTTTCGAACTGCTCGCAGTTCATTATTATTTTGTATTCTGGTGACAGACGTTGCTAAATATTTGCTGAATATCTGCTAATAGTGTTTTCAGTGACAAGATATGTTTCTCATTTGCTGCCTTTTTGGCAACAGAATCTGTTGCCAACATTTGTCACAGCAGAAATGGTTATCTGGGATATATATTATAAATTTATTTTTGTGCACAAAGAGCGGCCCGCGTTCCTTAGAGAAAGTATTTATTGCAATTGATTGACCGGGTGGATCGCTAATCGCAATTCATACGGATTATTAAAAAGAAATAACTTCCCAGATAGCACAGGACATCCTCAGAATCATCCTGAATATGTCCCGGGATGTCCTGGGATCTTGTCAGGATATAATAGTTGTATTATTGTAAATATTTTATATAAATATTTTATGTATAAATTTGACATCTAAAGTAAGTTTAGAATGTTAAATTCTGTAATAGTATTAATATAAATTGAAATTTTACTCATGTCTTGAGGACGTCCTTGGGACATTCTGAGGATATATGTATTCTAGCTGAAAACATTATTCTTAAAATATTGTATAAAGAGTTTCATTAGTGTTGCGCCTTGCGGTACAACAAAATATTTTTGCCGTACCTTGCGGTGCGACAAAAGATCTTTCGGGATTCGTTGCTGCCCAAGGAGTAGGAACTCGCGGAAAGAGGCGGCTTTTGTTGGCAGGGTCCTCAAATCACTCACTCACTGATTCTAAATCTGTTTGATATAAAGATTTATTTCACTGCGGTTCGTACATTGGTTGCGGTCGGTGCCGCGTCGTATTACACTTGATTAGATACGGCGCGTGACTTGGAGTTAACGTGTCGTATTTTTACTCGCTTGAGATTTGCTCGCAGCTAAGTCCCGAAATATTCCGCGACCTCTCTGTCGGCGCACGTCGTCGTCCGGGTACTCGAACGCGGTTTCACGCCGGCTATATCGCGTTTGTCGAGGCGCGTGCGTACGTAGCGTTCGCGAATTTGTTTCTCGCACCTCGTTGACTTCAGTGGTCAGTCTCCGGACCTCGTGCATCATTGCACGTAAGGCTTCCCGTATTTCCTGCACATCGTCTCTTTGCGTGACAGTGTGGGCAAGTCGTGGCGCATTAGCACTTAGTTCTTGGTGCAGGTTCTGTAGTTTCTGTTCTGCACCGGCGATGAATTGTTGGGTCTCTGCTTGTTCGTCGTTAGGCATCGCGTCCGTTTGAAAAAAGTCAGCTGGGTCGAAAATGTCGGACTCGTATGACGTAAGTGAGAACTCGCCTCGTGACGAAACGCGACTAGGGGTGCGACTCTCGTACGGTCTTGTTCGTCGTTCTACACGGTGTTGCCGTGTCGCGTTGAATTCGTTTTGAAACAAACTCGCGTCGAGGTTCGCGAATGGGAATTCTCGTTCGCGGACGACGTTTTTCGGTAACTCGCTATCGTACGGATCTAGTTCTCTACGGACTCTATCGCGTGCTTCTATGACGGCTTGTTCGCAGTATTCGATAGCTCGAGTGGCTTGCTCGCTATGCAACCACGAGTCGTTTGCTATAGCAGCGTCGTTGTCTTTCGACATTCACGCCTATTCTACGCTTACGATAATCGTTATGTGATTACCGGGGGATCAGCACGTTTTTACTATTAGTAGGGCTTATCGCTTTGCCCTTCGTATTTCGCTTTATACAATATTATTTCGACTTACAGTAACGCTGCGCTTCGCTTCATGTTGTCAGCTGTGTATTGCGGTAGGTCGGTACTCCGGTGTCGCTGATTACGCTGCGTCGAGTGTTGAGCCGTGGCTGAGTTCTGCTCGGCGGGCTCGTCCAGTCAGCTGATCCTCGAGGTCGTTCAGCTGCTCTCGGCTCGTGACGTCGGTCCCTTGGCCTTGTAGGTAGTACCTCGTTGGAGTTGTTTGCCTTCCTTCCTGGCAGTTAATCCCACCGCTGCCACCAATTTTGTTGCGCCTTGCGGTACAACAAAATATTTTTGCCGTACCTTGCGGTGCGACAAAAGATCTTTCGGGATTCGTTGCTGCCCAAGGAGTAGGAACTCGCGGAAAGAGGCGGCTTTTGTTGGCAGGGTCCTCAAATCACTCACTCACTGATTCTAAGTCTGTTTGATATAAAGATTTATTTCACTGCGGTTCGTACATTGGTTGCGGTCGGCGACGGTGCCGCGTCGTATTACACTTGATTAGATACGGCGCGTGACTTGGAGTTAACGCGTCGTATCTTTACTCGCTTGAGATTTGCTCGCGGCTAAGTCCCGAACTCAAAATTCACTTGTGCGGGCCGTACGTATCGGCTTGATTACTATTCACTGATCCCGCTGGCCGCTGTTCGGCAGCGGCTTAAATAGTGTCGCGGATTTAATTATTAGTGGGGGCATCGGGCCCTCCGCATGATCATATATGGTCATTCCCGCGCGCATCCGGCGCGCGGGAAATATTTGCGAGTTTAGCAACAATTGCCAAAATGCAGGTATGCATTTCCGGTGGCATGATTGTTGCTAAGCTGGCTTCGCTACTTCGTTAAGGTGGCTGGTGCGTTGCCTAGTGCGATGACCGGCCGGCAGCGCACGAGGCATGTGTCACCTGACACCTTGTGATAGCGAGCCTTTCTCAGCGAGCCATCTTATAATTTTAATATTTTATTTCCTTTATTTTATGATATAAATTTATTGGTTGTGAGTGTTTCGCTCACAACATTAGCTACAAAATGTCTGAAGATAAACTTAAATATAATGACTGTATAAATACCAGACATTTTAGATAGCACAGAGTGTTCTAAGAATGTGATATCCTGAAAGTCCGCAGGACATCCTAAGACAGTTCTCAGGACATCCTAAGACAGTTCTTAGGACGACCTAAGAGAGTCCTCAGGACATCCTACGAAAGTCCTCAGGATCCTAAAATAGTATTCAGGAACATCCTGCACGTATTGTAATTTTTGAAAAAGACAGGTAAATTAATATAGCAAGTGAGAAATCTTTGAATATCGTACGTATTTCTCAAATGTATTGCAAAATCAAATGTGTAAAAATGTTGACTTTAAAGTCAGATTGAATGTCTACACTTATTGAAACAATATGGCATATTAACAATACTAAAAAATGACTATAAAAGATGACATTAAATAATTTTTTTATTTTATTTTATACAAACGGCGCAAAAACAGTTTTTAAAATAAGTTATTCCACATACTATTTCGCGTGCATATGTAAAAATGATTTTAAAAAACTGTAAAACTTTATATTTATTTATAAAAATATAAGTTAACTATATATTGTTCATCCTTCGGACAACATCTATTGTAATGATCTATAACAAATATGGATGCATAAACAAGAAGTACTCATGGATCATCACGAAGCGTTACGATGCGTATGGTCTTTGAAGTCAAGCATTCGAAGTCGGCGATGGTTGATACTTGGTTGGGTGACCGTTTTCTCGGGTACAGAGATTAAACATGCTTTAACAGGTACAACTGTCGCTGAAACATGTATAGTCTTTTTCCTCTTACAAAATTATCGTAGAAATAATTTAAACTTTTAATTTTTTGTTAAAGTTTTTTTTTCAATTCTCAAAAACTGTTAAAAATACTTAGTATTTTGACCCACTGAATCCGAATCCAAGGTCAGAATTGCAAAGTTAACTCACATTTCCTAACCTCAAAAAAAATTTTTTTTTAATGTTGGTTTGGTGGACCAGATTAATCAATCCTTATGTATTTTGACCCGCTGAATCCAAATCCAAGGTAAGATTTTCTGAATAGACCCATTTTTTCCTAACTTCAAAATAAATTTTTATTTAAATGTTGGTCCGCCGAACCAGCCCAGGTAGTAAGATGACGTCCACTGGACGTCAATAATTCGTCATTTAAGGTCGTGAACGTCATGTTACCAAATTAAAACGTAATAGTAACGTCATTTTGATCTATGAATTACATCAGTTATTTATACATCCTATGTAAATATTTCCGACGTAATATTCCTGACTAATTAATAACGTCGTACAACATTAAAAATTATACCCAATAAAAAATTTTTCAAGTAGTGTATGTAAAAATCTGTAGAATTATGTATCAAAAATGTCTGTGCAAATTTTTATATTGTATGTTTTTATGTAATTTTAAATAATTTTATATAATTTTATATAAATCTATAGATTTATACGTGATTTGATGTGGAAAATTTTTTATCGGGAAAAAATTACTCATATATAATTATGTGTAATTATGTATAATTATGTATAATTATATATAATTGTAAATAAGTCATTTTTTTCTCGGTAAAAGATTTTTTATATGAGAGCATGTATATATATATTTATAGAATTATATCTAAATTATATAAAATTATGTTAAATTATATAAAAATATACAATATAAAATTTTACATGGGCATTTTCGATATACAATTCTATAGATTTTTATATACTTTTACATGAAAAATTTTTTATTGGATAGTTTATTATTTTTGCAATTCTAAACTAAATAAATAATTATCATTAATAATTAATGTTAAGTTTATAGTTAACTTTAAAATTAACATATAATAATCAAATAATAACCGATTAACATAAAAATTATTCAAAAAGTTTATGTTGCAGGTATTATTACAGAGAATTATAATTAACACCAGTAATTAGTCATTAACAAAACCTTATTAATACGTCGTAAAATGATCAATTAACTGACGTTATTAATTAGTCAAGAATATGACGTCGGAAATACGTTGTAGGATGAACAAATGACTAACCCCAGGCAGCAAGGTGACGTTCACTGGACGTCAATAATTCGTCATTTAAGGTCGCGGACGTCATGTTACCAAATTAAGATGTAATAGTAACGTCATTTTTTGACCTATTAATTACGTCAGTCATTTATCCATCCTACAACGTATTTCCGACGTCATATGCTTGACTAATTAATAACGTCAGTTAAATGATATTTTATAAATATTTTATAAATATTGCGTGCTGTCTACGTATAAGTATAATTTAGCTTTATTAAAAGAACAGAGCAAAAATTTTTATAAGTTATTCCACATGTTATTTTGCATATGTAAAAATCAGGAAAAAAACTGTAAATTTATATTTATTTATAAAAATATTAGTTAACTACAAGTTTCATGTTTCTGACATCTATTGAACTGATCTATAACAAATATATATGTATTCATGAGCATCAAGTGTTTAGGGATCATCACGAAGTGCTAGGTTGCGTATGATCTTCGAAGTCAAGCAACGTCGACGGCGGTTCAGAATTGGATAGGTGACCGCGGAAGTTAGACAATCTCAGATGTGACCATGGCGTGGTGGGTAACGATGCTTGTTGAGAATCAACGTAAATTTTTTTTTTTTAGATTATAATTATGTTATTTCAATATTTTCACAATGCAAGTACTGTATATGTAGAACATATACCCGAAATATTTTCTAAAACATCAAAATAACGGCGACTTTTATTACCTGGGATAGTCATAAAAATGACGTTAAAATGTCGTCTTTATTGTGACGTCAACGGTCTGTAACATTAAACCGTCATTTTAATGTCATTAAGACGTCAATTAGTGATGTCTGCTTCGTCATAAAATGACCAAAAAATGACGTCAATTAGACGACACCTTGCTACCTGGGATGTAATCAATAGATCAAAAAATAACGTTATTATTATGTCTTAATTTGATAATATGATGTTTATCTTAAATGACGAATTATTGACGTCCAGTAGACGACACCTTACTACCTGGGAAATGACGGTGTAATAAGGTTATTCAATGACGTCTTTATGGCATAATATTTTGGTCCTATTTCTCACTGTCAATTCGTAACGTTATTATGACATCATAATTTGATCCTGTTTCTTGTCCTAACAAATATAATATTTTTAATTTTACGTTTTTATTTCTTAATTTATATAAACGTTATCAAAACATAACATATATAAACAAAAACTTCCAAAAACTATTAATCATTATTTAAAGATTGACTAATAAACAATATTATTAATAAATAATTAATATAATTTATATAATTAATACTATCAATATTTTAGAATTATCCCAAACAGCACACAATATTTATGATAAATATTTATAAATATTTATTAATATTTTTTTTTCAATATTATATAAATATTTTATATACATTTTATATACATGAAAAAAAAATCTTTATTCAACATATTATTAAAATATAGATTAAATATTTTATACAATATTTATGGTAAATAAAAAATAAAGATTTGTGTAAGTAATATTTTGTAAATATTTATAAATATTTCATAAACATTTTTATAATATTTATGATAAATCTTTATCTGTTAAATCGAAGACCACAAAAATATTTATAAAATGTTTGGATAAATATTTATAAAATATTCAAATAAATATTATAAATAACTTTTAAATATTTTATAAATATTTGTGTGCTGTCTGGAATATAATTTAGCTTTATCAAAAGAACAGAGCAAAAACATATTGTTATAAGTTATTCCACATGTCACATATGTAAAAATCAGTAAAAAATTGTAGATTTATATTTATTTATAAAAATATTATTTAACTGTACGTTTCATGTTTTTAACATCTGTTGAACTGATCTATAACAAATATGTATTTATGAGCATCAAGTGTTTATGGATCATCACGAAGTGCTAGGTTGTGTACGATCTTCAAAGCCAAGCAACGTCGGCGGCGGTTCAGAGTTGGATGGGTGACCGCAGGGTCAGGCAATGCCAGATGTGACTGGTCCCAAGAGGTAGCAAGGTGTCGTATAATTGACGGCATTTTTTCGTCATTTTTATAACAAAGCAGACATCATAAGATGACGTTTGAATGTCGTAAATATAATGACGTATTTTTGGCGTCAGTATATGACGTCAATAATATAAAAATAATGACGTATTTTTGACGTCAATATATGATACGTCGTTAAAATGAGACAAATGTACGTCAGTTTTACGACATTTAGACGTCATCTTATGACGTCTGCTTCGTTATAAAAGGACCAAAAAATGACGTCAATTATACGACACCTTACTACCTGGAAGGTAATCTATCCTTCCCTACTAATCTATCCTTATGTATTTTGACCTGCTAAATCAAAATTCAAGGTCAGAATTACTGAATTGACTCATTTCTTCTTAACCTCAAAAAAACACCTTATAAAAGCAATTTGGGTCACAAATGTATAATCCAGAGCGTGCAGGCTTGCATAATCACATTACCTGGCGAAAATTCAATACGTATAACAAGTCTGAGCTTCTGTGAATGAATAGCGTAGAAAATTCACTCCCTTTTTCTATTATATCTAATTCTTTTATTTTCGAAGGTTCTGTGCAATGGCTTTCTCTTCCGTTTCTTTCCTTTCACAGAGACATCTCGTTTGAGCGTCCAACAGAAATCAGCCATCACGTTCACATTCTATTTGCCTTGATATCGATGCTCTATCTTTTTAATGTCCTAATGAAATCTTTCTCCCTGTTTTTCATTATAATCATCTAGATTTTCTGAGAAGTAGTTGATATGAAAATCCAAGAAATGCAAATTAAGATTCATTAAGCAGCCTAGTTTTTTATAGTTCTCCATCATTTCCGCTACCATTTCTTTGTAATCTTTTGTGGTTTCCTAGAAAATTTTCTGTGACATCTTTAAAACTCAGCCATGCTGCTCTTTCATCTTCATTCATTTTGGTCAAAATTGTCGTCTCTCAACATTATACGTATTTGAGATTCATCGAAAATTTCTTTTCGCAATTTTACATCAAAGATGTTGGAAAATTTTTCTTGTAAATACTGGTAGCATTCACCTTTTTTATTCAGAGCTTTCACCCATTGTTTCATAAGTCCTAATTTGATATGAAAAGGTGATAGAACTTTTGAAGGCTTATTTATGATGTTTTTAAACCCAAGTTGCAAAGACGTCTGTCTCGGTTATTCTTTTCTTATGTAATGGTTCGTTCGATATCTACACCTCTTCACCCATAACCTGATTGTTGACCCGATAATATAGTGAGAATTTTCAGATTCGCCATATATGTTCTGTGTATTTAATTTTTTCAAAAACTTTTCAGGTGTATTCTTCTTTCATCACTTAGCGCACATACCGAGTGCGCTACAGGAATGGAGTCATATACACTAGTATTGTGCAGCAACACTGCTTTCAAGCTTCTCTTAGAAGATCGATGAATAGTTTCCACTTATCAGACTTGTAACATCCAGGTTTCAGTTTGTTCATTAATCCAAAACTTTGAGAATAAAAGAGTTATATACAATAGAAAAAGGGAGTGAATTTTCTGCGCTTTTTTTCACAGAAGCTCAGATTTATTATACGTATTGAATTTTCTCTGAGTAATATGATTACGCAAGCCTGCACGCTCTGGATTATACATTTGTGACCCAAACTGCTTATACAAGGTGTTTTTTTGAAATTAGGAAAAATGAGCCAATTCAGCAATTCTGAATTTGGATTCAGGGGGTTTAAAGGATACTGCATAAGGATACACTAGACTGGTCCGCCCGACCAACAATTAAAAAAATTTCTTTTTGAGGTTATAAATGATGAGCCAATTCAGCAATTCTAACCTTGGATTCGGATTTAGCGGGTCAAAATACATAAGGACAGATTAGTCCAATCTGCCGGACCAACATTAAAAAAAAATTTTTTTTAAGTTAGAAAAAAATGAGTTAATTCAGCAATTCTGACCTTGGATTTGGATTCAGCGGGTCAAAATACGTGAAGATAGACTAGTCTAGTCCGTCGGCCCTGATTGAAAAATTTTTCAAAATTTTTTAGATTTTTCTCAGAATTTCTGATAATTTTTCTGATTTTTTATAAGAATTGGAACGTTTCTCAAAAAAACTTAGATGAAAAATGAAAAATTCTGATTAATTCAGAGAATTTTTGAATATTTCTAAATATTTCTAAAAAAATTCTGAGAATTGATACATTTCATGTATCATGATGATACATTATAACATAATTATAAAAAAAAAATATACAAATTTACGTTGTTTCTCAACAAGCATCATTATCCCCACTTACACCATAGTCAAATCTGGCATTGCCTAACTTCTGCGGTCACCCATCCAACTCTGAACCGCCGTCGATGTTGCTTGACTTTGAAGATCGTACGCATCCTAGCACTTTGCGATGACCCATGAACACTTGATGCTCATGAATACATATTTGTTATAGATCAGCTTAATAAATGTCAGAAACATGAAACGTATATTTAAATAATATTTATAAATAAATATAAATCTACAGTTTTTTTACTGATTTTTACATATGCAAAATAACATGTGGAATAACTTATAAAAATATGTTTTTGTTATGTTCTTTTGATAAAGTTAAATTATATGTTTTTGTTATGTTCTTTTGATAAAGTTAAATTATATCTCAGACAGCACACAATATTTATAAAATATTTACAAAATATTTATAATATTTATTTGAATATTTTATAAATATTTATCCAAATATTTTATGAATACTTTTGTGGTCTTAGATTTATCAGATCATAAAGATGTATCATAAATATTATAAAAATGTTTATGAAATATTTATAAATATTTACAAAATATTACTTGTACAAATCTTTATTTTTTATTTACCATAAATATTGTATAAAATATTTAGTCTATATTTTAATAATATGTTGAATACAGATTTTTTTCTTTATGTACTATATATAAAATATGTATAAAATATTTATATAACATTTTTTAAAAATAAATGTTTAAAAATATTTATAAATATTTATCATAAATATTGTGTGCTGTCTAGGATCATTCTAAATATTATAGAGATTGATGATGATTAATATATAGTCTTTAGAATTAATAGTTTTTTTATGTTTGTTTATATTTTTATATGTTGGATTATGTTCATACAAATTAATAAAAAATAAACGTATAAAATTCAAATTAATATATTTGCTAATCGAGAAGTAGGATCGAATTAGTACGTCATAATAACGTCACGGAATGACGGCGAGAAATAGGACCAAAATATTACGTCATAAAGACGTCATTAAATAACATCAATATGCCGTCATTTAAATGTCATGGTCGCATTTTGATCATAGGATCATTCATACCAATATGACCAAAATTTGACGTCAAAATGACTTATCTTTGCTACCCAGGATATTTCTCAAAAATTTTCATATACACAGATTTTGAAATATTCTGAGATTTCTTGTTCGGTTATTTCTGAAAAAATCTTATTATTATTCAGAAATTTTCATTTGTAGAAATACTACAAATTATGAGAATTCTCATCTAATTATTTTTGAAAAAATCGGAAAAATTTTTTTAATTTCTCAGAAATTTTTATATATACAGAGATTGAAATAATCTGAAAATTTTCATTCGATCATTTCTTAAAAAATCTAAAAAATTCTTAGTATTATTCAGAAATTTTTTTCCACAGAATACTGCAATATTTTGAAAATTCTCATTCAATAATTTCTGAAAAAAATTGAAAGATTTGTTATATTTCTCAGAAATTATCATACATAAAAATATTGAAATATTTTAAGAATTCTCATTTAGTCACTTCTGAAAAAATTTGAAAAATTTGTTATATTTCTCAGAAATTGTCATATATAAAGATGTTGAAATATTCTGAGAATTCTCATTCAGTCATTTCTGAAAAAATTTGAACAATTTTTAATATTTTTTTAGAATTTTTCAAAATTTTTCAGAATTTTTCAGAAATATGGAAAATGAAAAATTTTGAAAAAATTTCTGAAAAAATATGAGAAATTTTTCCAACAGGGGGGCCAACATTTTAAACAAATTTTTTTTTAGGTTAGGAAATATGAGCTAACTTTGCAATTCTGACCTTGGATTCGGATTCAGCGGGTCAAAATACATAAGGATTTACTAGTCTGGTCCGCCGGATCAACTACTTTTTTTTATGTGCCTGTGTTATTAGCAAAAAAAAATTTTTTGCATCTAATATTCAGTGGCTTTTGGGTCCGTCCGACATGCAAGGTCTCAACAGAACCTCAATCCGCGGAGAACGAGAGGGTGGTGTATTTGTATCGCGAAGATATTATTATAACTGCGTTCGGAAACGTCACCCGACTGCTCTTGAGTATCATTCTATCCTTGTCTAAGGTCTACCGCCAACAATAATAGAATGATACCCGAGAGCACTCAGGTGATATTTCCGAACGCAGCCATAATTACCTCGATAGGAAAAGATTTATAAAATTGTATAACAAAATATTGCAAAAGATTTATAATTCGTCATTATGAGGGCAAAGTTGAGAAAATAGATGTAGAAACATTAACCTTTTATAAAACATTAATAAATGTTTGCGCAATTAAATTTTTTAATGATATGTTGACATAACAATAGCGATATGGCGAATCATCTTAACAGCACATATGCAAAATTAAATTTAGAAATAAATTGTACAATAATTGTGAAAACTATTTCAGTGGTAACATGTTTAAAACATTTATAAATATAATTGTGACACAAAAAACTCTAATTATTCCCCAATTATTTCTAAATTATGTTGCACAAATATTGAAACAATGTGTAATATTGCATGTTTCAATATTTGTGCATTATAATGTAGGAATGATTTAAGAGTTTTTGACCGCTATTACTGTTAAGTATCAATGAGATACTTAACTCTCCAACGGACGCAACTAATCTGTCAGACAAAGGCCTCTTTTTTAATCTTTATTAAATGTCTAGTGAATAAGTGATATTTGTTAAATTCATTGTAATACCTTTTGATATTAATTTTGAATTAAATGTTGAAGATTAAATGCTGTAAATATTGCACATTATTATTGCTGCATTATATTGTGAAAATATTAAAGATTATAATGTGATAATTTTAAATGCTGAAATAATTGCAAAATATTTATGTTTCAATATTTGTCTAATCTTTAACAAATATCATTTAAGAATTATATTCTGACAAAACTATTGCATTATAGCGAATCATCTTAGCACAATCTTTAATGCCATTATTGTGCAATGTTTGCAAAATCTTCCTATCTTCTTTCCTTTCCATAGGAATCTTTTATTCTTTCCCCTTACATCTATGTATTCTTTAAAACTCACGCACAGAACAAGCACTGAACACCCCCCCCTCCCACACACACACACACACACACACAAAAGAACACTGGAGAAAATTTGATAACAGATCGATATTTTATTGTAAGAAGAGAGAGAGGAAAAAATCTGACGTTAATTTACAACTCGATCTAGTTCGTGATTATTTAACAATATTTTTCGTTTTATAAAAGAAGATGAAATAATATTACTATTTTTATTTGCGATAAGCAATAATTAAAGTCTCTTAATTATTTTAATGATTCTATTAACGCGCACGGATCGCGTACTGATTTTAACAATAAAATGTACAGCACTTACGATATGAAGTGTTCGACGTAAACCTCGCCTCGTCCTTGTCCGACGCTTCTATGGGGGTGTTACGCCCGGGATACTTGAGCCTTAATTGACGACGCGCGATTCCAACGGGTAACGCGGCGGATCGCGTGAATCGCTCAAGGAAGATATCGCTTGAAGAGCGCGTGGTTAGACACCTGTGCTTTTGGCAAGCATCAGGGCTTCGGAGCGACTCAATGCTCAAAAGACTGATTTTCGTGGTTTTCGCCGCGTTTATGTACTCCAAAACTAGGGGATCCTAGGGTATGGAAAAGCTCGAATTCCAGAAATTTTCCATGATAAATAACTTATTTTTCAAAATTCGTAATTTTGAAATTTTGGTCCGATAATCCTAATATTTGGTTTAGAGGTAGCCAAGTAGCCATAGAGGTCAGTGTTTGAATTTCTTTTGCGCCTTTTTTTCTATCACTTCTATGAACGGAGTAATTAACCCGCATACCACGGTAATTACTCTGTAGCCGTCTCTCTCGCACCTCGCGGCAGGAGCAATGCTTCGGAAGCGCGAAGGTATCACGCGCGAGCCTCATGGGTTAATTTTGTATTAGAATTAATTACTATAAGCGAGAAACGGCGATCGCGGCGAAAGACAATTAGAATTAGCGAGGGAGCGGAAGACGTGCTGATTGTGAGCATGCGTATTATCCTGTGTATTAATCCGATAATAATTTAAAAAATTATTTTTTTATTCTCTCTGCGTGTTAGAAGCTTGAATCCGCCGAATTAAGTAACACAAAATTAATATCTAAAAGTCTAATATCTTTTTTTACTAAAGCCCGACAGGCTTTAGTAAAAAAAGATATTAGACTTTTAGATATTAATTTTGTGTTACTTAATTCGGCGGATTCAAGCTTCTAACACGCAGAGAGAATAAAAAAATAATTTTTTAAATTATTATCGGATTAATACACAGGATAATACGCATGCTGCGCACGTGACGCTCACTCGAGCGCGCGCGAGTTCGTGGGGGAGAAGAGCGCTCGGCGAGACGGACAACGCGTGAAACGCGCAAGAGCGAGTGAGACGGAAAGAAAAAATTTTCGTTGAACGTAACATAAGTAATTATCATTTTCATATGCAAGTTAAATTGTAAGGAAGCAATTTTCTATTAAAGCAAATTATTCGGTTTAGCGGCGCCAAGTTTTTGTAGTAAAATTTGTATTGAATTATTTATATCATATTTGTAATATTTGTACAAATAATTATTTAATATGTAATAAAAATATAATATAAATACTTCAATACAAATTTTACTACAAAAACTTGGCGCCGCTAAACCGAATAATTTGCTTTAATACAAAATTAATTCACCAACGTCGCACGTTGAAGAAGGATAGAGCTAAGATGAGTGAGAAGACGTGATACCGACTCGATGGTGTCCCAATATCCGTTTCACTCGTACTCGATACTAATATCGTCTCTCGCTCGCCAATACTCATGTGTCGTGCTTTCCTTTTTCTTTGAGAGGCGGCTATCCGAGTGCACAAAGCGTCGACATTTATTCTATTAGCATGTCATTCATTACTTTATATTATGTAAAATTTAATTTAAAAAAACAAATTTTTATTGCAATATTAATTATGTTATACATAGAAAGAAAAAAATTTACGTTTATCCCAATTAATTATTGATTCACTTATGATTGCGTAATAATGCTTCTTTTTCATCCCGTAACAAATTTTTGTGTGAAATTATAACCATCGTTACGGATAATTGTCAGACTCACTATAAGAGTTTCTCATTTATTTACAAATTTATAGTATAAGATTAATTTCTTGTACTAAGTAAGTAAGCTTGCAAAATTGAATTTACAATTAAATGTAAGTGTATAAAAATAGTGATAGTGATAAAAGATTATAAAGTTTTAAACTTATCTTATCATTAGTCTTTTGTTTAAATTAAAATATATATTTTGTTAATGTTGCAAGGAAAAGGAACAGGCAACAAACGATAATCAAATATTTAAAATATTGTCTAAATTTATTTAATTGAATTGATAAACATATATATATCGCATTATTTCTGTCATGTATTCTGGAATTAGTTTGATAAAATTGTCAGTTTTTGAACAGATGTAACTGGGATTTGATAAGTTTATGTATTTTTTAACTGAATCGAGTAAATAGCATATAAAATTTAATTATGTTAAATGTTAGATGAACAAAAAATTAACTTACAATATATCAACATTAAATGAATCTAAATGTTAAAATAAAATTTTTATTATCTTTTAAAATTATTATTTACATATAATTAAAGTTTCTAATTAAAAAAAACATTATTAAACAAAACAGTTATCGTATGAATTATTAAATAAATTTTAATAGTTTTTCATCCCAGCTTATGTGTCTCACTCACACGGTGAACCATATGTATCGTTCTTTTTTCTTCTTTTGCTTGTTGTTTTATTACTAGGAGACCGCATGTTTCAAATGTTTATTACTACTTTTGCTTATTAAATTATTTATCGTGGTGTCATAGCACTGAGCGGACGTAATTCTGCAATTGTGATAACAATGCCTAAAAACTTGTGTCCGGAGATGCGAGGTCGTATTGTTGGGCAGTGGCAGACCGGAAGATCAGTAGCTGAAGTTGCTGCTGAAATTTCGTGTTCTGTGAAAACTGTCCGACGCTGGATACAGCGTTTTACGGATGGCGGTGATCATGCTTTACATGATCATCGTCGAAATAATCGTGCTCCCCGAAAGACTCAACCAGAAGAAGTTGAGGCTATCATTGCCGCAGTTGCTGATCAACCCTTTGGCACCATCCAAGAGGTGATCAACGCAACGAACGTCGAAGTATCCGATAGGACCGTCCGACGACGTCTCAACGAAGCTGGATATCACTGTTACCGTTCAGCCCGCAAAATTCCGCTGATTCCCTTTTATCGGGAGCAGCACACCGCGTTTGCTTTGGAAAACCTGGTGACGATCCGTGAGGAATGGGAGGCAACGTTCTTTACGAATGAGAAATTCTTCGTATCGTCTGCCGATCGCATACCTCACGTATGGCGACCACGAGATCAACGGTTGCATCCGAACCATGTTGTGCCTCTTTACAGAAGTGGGAGGATTTCATGCTCATTGTGGGGCTGGATTAATGGCACTACAATCGGAGAGCTGGTGGAGACTCCTCTACGAATGACCTCTGCAGATTACATTCGCATACTGGAAGATGTTTTTCTTCCATCAGTACGCGCAATTTATTCTGTAGAGGACATGCCAGTTATTCGATTAGTGCAGGATAATTCTGGAGTCCACTTACAATTCTGGAGTTCACACTTTGCGTGAAACGCAGGCATAGTTTCGGAATCATCCGGAGATCAAGTTGGTTAACTGGCCTGCTCGTTCACCAGATCTAAATTTGATCGAAAATGTCTGGACACAAATGGTTCGACGATGGGAACAAGAACGGAGAGGACGGTAGCAGCGTTAGTCAATCACGCAAAAAAAATCTGGGAAGAACTTCGGTTCCGACCAGACTTTCTTGCAAACTTGATTAATTCGATGCATAATCGACTCAATCAAGTTATTGACCGGTCTGGATACTGGACGGATTATTGATACTTTCGCAGCTAACACCACAATCGGCCCTTTTCAGGGCCAATAAAACTTTCACATCGCAAATAGAGTCTCACGTGTTCGAAAGCCGGCTGGTCGGCATTTTCCGGCCAGTAGGCTGGTTAAAACATCGACGTTAATTGTAACTTTATTACAAGTAACACAATTATGTTTTAATTTATCATTTGTATATTTTTATATTTAATTGTAACTTTAATTTTACAAATCTTATTAGTAACAAGAAATATTAATTTTATATTGCAAATTTGGAAGCGCAAGAAAAACTATTAAAATTTATTTAATAATTCATACGATAACTGTTTTGTTTAATGTTTTTTTTTAATTAGAAACTTTAATTATATGTAAATAATAATTTTAAAAGATAATAAAAATTTTATTTTAACATTTAGATTCATTTAATGTTGATATATTGTAAGTTAATTTTTTGTTCATCTAACATTTAACATAATTAAATTTTATATGCTATTTACTCGATTCAGTTAAAAAATACATAAACTTATCAAATCCCAGTTACATCTGTTCAAAAACTGACAATTTTATCAAACTAATTCCAGAATACATGACAGAAATAATGCGATCTATGTTTATCAATTCAATTAAATAAATTTAGACAATATTTTAAATATTTGATTATCGTTTGTTGCCTGTTCCTTTTCCTTGCAACATTAACAAAATATATATTTTAATTTAAACAAAAGACTAATAATAAGATAAGTTTAAAACTTTATAATCTTTTATCACTATCACTATTTTTATACACTTACATTTAATTGTAAATTCAATTTTGCAAGCTTACTTACAATACAAGAAATTAATCTTATACTGTAAATTTGTAAATGAATGAAAAACTCTTATAGTGAGTCTAAAAATTATCCGTAACGATGGCTATAATTTCACACAAAAATTTGTTGCGGGATAAAAAAGAAGCATTATTACGCAATCATAAGTGAATCAATAATTAATTAGGATAAACGTGAATTTTTTTTCTTTCTATGTATAACATAATTAATATTTCAATAAAAATTTGTGTTTTTTTTTTTAATTAAATTTTATCACTTTACATAATATAAAGTAATGAATGACATGCTAATAGAATAAATGTCGACGCTTCGTGCACTCGGATAGCCGCCTCTCAAAGAAAAAGGAAAGCACGACGCATGGGTATTGGCGAGCGAGAGACGATATTAGTATCGAGTGCGAGTGAAACAGATATTGGGACACCATCGAATCGGTATCACGTCTTCTCACTCATCTTAGCTCTATCCTTCTTCAACGTGCGACGTTGCTGAAAGATGCAACACCGGCGCGATGCCCACTTTTTTCGCTCCTCTCCCATTTCCCCGGCTCCTCTGCGCGCCCAGTAACACGTACGGCGCTTCGCGTGTGTGGGTGATCGCCGCGCGCTGAACGTCGGACACCATTTCTGCCGGTGCGTGTACTATTTTTTCTGCCACCACTGTATTCAAAACTTTACCAGCTTTTTACTCGGGTTCCAAAAAAAAACGATGCAAACGGTTAATGAGAGAACTCTTGAGACCATGTTCTATTGATACATATCGATTTGAAGAGCATTTAAATTAATAAAAGTGTGCCTTTGTAAGCCCGTGCGAAGGAACAAGTCGTTACAAATATTTGCGTAAATGTTCTAATTACAAAATGTCCAAATGACATCCTTGGAACGTATTTTAAATAATTTAAATCTTTCATCGACATAAACAGAATTTTTCATGACATACTTTGTATTGTTCCGTGATATCTAGTTGTTGTTTGGGAATTGTTCTTATATAGTTTTTGAATGTTCTTGAAAAATTTAAATACGGATGAATTGTTTACGTACATTTATTTTTTTAATTCTATAAATATTTCTGAATATATTAGAATTTTTGAAATATTACTTCGGTATATTATAAAAGTTCAAAAATATTTCAAGGATACTTATCTGCGTAAATTTGTAAAATATAAATTAACATCAAAATTCTTATTTTCAAAAATGGTAATCTTTCTAGGTTATTCAACAAAGATACAAAAATTTAGGTCCTTTAAGTTTTCACGAAATTGGAGTGGCCACTTTGTTTTTCTTGTGCGTTTTTCTTTGGATATTTCGTAAACCTGGCTTTATCCGTGGATGGTCAGAAATGATTACTGACATGTTAGTATTTTGATATTATAAAATACATTATTATGCATGAAATACATGTAATTATTATAAAAAATAAATTTGCAGAGATCTCAGAGATTCTGTGCCGGTGATATTTGTTTGCATTCTGATGTTTTTCATCCCGAAGGAGCCTAACTTCATTTACAGTTTCAGCCAAGATCGTAAGATGTCACAAAAATTCTATTAAACCTTACCCACACAGCACAGGATATCGCAATATCCACCAGATATCCGAGGGATATCGCAATAACCGTAGGACATCCATGGGATTGCAATATGTCCAATTGGATATCTCGATAACCTGGGGATATCCTCAGGATAAAGTGTGCTGTGTGGGTAAAATGTTAACAATAATCCTAAAAGTATTATTAGATTATAATTAAACGGGGTAACTCGCTTTAAATAATACAATATATTTTAATATCTCTTCTGTAACTCGTCATAGTCAAAAATATTTCGAACCAATGTTGAATAATTTATAGAGAGCCACATGATAAAAATATGGGAATTTACTTTGAGCGATTTTTTTCAGGTTAAGTCAAGATGATTTTAAATTTCTTTAATAGAACTCCTTACTTTTCATGTCATATTCTTACATACATGTCACTGTTGTCATACTTCAAGACATTTACAAAACACTATTACAAAATATTTTTTTCATTACATACTTTTCAAATTATTCTCCAAGACGAAAATTAGCAGAGGAAAGTTTCCTGTAAGCAAAACATATTATATGCATATATGCATATATGCATAATATATTAGCAAATTGGCAACACATTTTCTAAATCTAAAAGATGATAATAATTGACATTTGTTAATCGCAATATGCGATTTGCTAACAGAAACTTCTCACAGAATGACAGTAAATTAGTGTTCGAATAGAATCTGCATGTACGGGCAATCTGACGGCAGATTGATAGGAAAAATCGAGTACAAATTACAAGGCTTACTCGATTACTGCTGACAATTAGAGATACTATAACAGAGATTCGCCAATGCGTTAACGATTTCTGATTGGCTCCCGTCGCTTGGGGTATAAGCGGAAGTATGAGAGAGAAAGATAGATATAACTGACAGAGAAAGCCTAGCCGACCTAATGTTATGAGTGACACACTCATAACGATAAGGTGTCAGTAACACGATGACGTAAGTCGGTCAGCTGCAGTCAGCATCGAGCGCATCGCGCGAGGTTTCGCGCAATCCGCTCGACAATTAGCGCAATGCCCCTTAGACAGCACTTGCTGTCTAAGCAATAATTTGGAATACTGACCGATTTACGCCCTCACGCAATCCTCCCCTTCTTTCGATCCAACTACCGAATTATCGGATATATAAACCGGCGAAAGAAGGTGAGGATCGGGTCAATCCGAAGTAGACAAACTAAGACTACACACGACACTCTGCTTTGCGGGGTCGTGTATCGCCGAGATAACTTATACTAAATATACAACCACGACACTCTGCGTTGCGGGGTCGTGGACAACAAGTTCATAGACGCGACACTCTGCCTTGCGGGGTCGCGATCTAACTATTGTAACTGAATACAAGAATAAAAGTGTTCAAGACAAATAACGGTGTATGTGACGAAATACCTTCCTCGCGAGATCTCTGGCAGCAATCCCAAAATCGTACTCACAACGAGGGGTACAACAGTGGTGGCAGCGGTGGGATTTGCACTGCCAAAAGGAAGATCCAAGAGGAACCAAGCGTCACCGAGCTATCAGCTGTACAGGCCAGGAAGCCAGCCACGCCGGAGCGTACATAGCGCGTCAGCGATAAGAGTGAAACTCGAGACGACGCCGAGACCTACCGCGACAAGGCTCAGCTGATCGCCGCACCATGCAGCTCATCGTACTTATGTAAGTCCGACAAACATTAAATTGTAACGCGAAACGAGCGTAGGACGACATAAAACCGTAACACGAATAGAGCAAAATATCGGTTGACCCCCGGTAACCGCGATTACCGTAAAAAGACATAGCTAAGATAGCTACTGTACTTCAAAGGCATACGAATGCAAACGCACTAGCGCAACGCGACATACGATACCGCGAAATAAAACGCGAACTCAGCACACGCGCTTACACTCGAACGTAAATGTCCGACCAAAACACTGATACAGCGCTTAACGTTGTTCAAGACGCGTTAGAAGAAATATTCGATAACGCGCTTCGACTTTTGAATAGTCGAGCAAATTCGCCAAATATCACGACTGAACGCGCGTTCCCGATACAGGGACCAGACTTTAGTCTAATAAACGACAATATGGACACACGTTCACCAACGCGGACAGACGTAGCGGGACCGTCGACACGCTCCCTACCACATGCGTCGCCTCGCGTAATCCGGGAAGAACCCGAAGAGGAAGCACAAGAGCTCCGTAATAATTTAAGTGAACAAAGCGGAAGTTCACCGACGGCGCCACAAATTCATAGGCGACCGATGCATCCCATGGAGAATATGATGCTCCATGACCTGCTATTCGAAATTCGCGAGCTTCGTTTCCAGCTTGGAAACCGACACGAAGCACAGCCGCCGCCGCGAGAAACGGCTAGAAATACGCGACAACCGACTAACCATGCGTTAGATCTGTCGTATGGGCACTCACCCCGAGATGTACGACATCGACATGGGACCAACACTTACAATTTAAGCTTGAAAGAAGCGCGAAATATGATCCCCGAAATTAATGGAACTTCAAGGGAACGAGTACGAGAATTTTTAAACGCCAGCTCCTATGCGATGAAAAACATACATCCGTCGGACGAATTCATACTCCTCGACGCGATACTATGTACCAAATTCAAGGGCAAGGCGATGATGGATTTCCACACTCGCGATATAGAAAACTACGACCAGTTAAAAAGGGAATTAGAAAATGAATATCTGGGCAAGCGCAGCACCGCCCATTTGCAGCTCGAATTTAACTCCCTGAAACAAAAGTCAAACGAAACCGCTCAAGAATTTGGACGAAGAGTAGACAACTTGGCCATGGAGTTATACGAATCCATGGAGGAAGGAAAAAACCATACAATAGAACAGCAGCGGGCGATACTTGAGAGCATCAAGGAACAAGCCCTTTACAACTACCAGATAGGGCTACACGAAGAAATAAAGCTATTAGTTCGAGCCCAACGGTACAACACGCTTCAAGAAGCAATCGCAGGAGCTAGTGCGGAAGAAAAAGTTAAGGGGGCAAGCACGCGCCTCAACGGCAATAGGCGGGATATGCCAAATGCCCAACGCAATAACCGTGCTCCGACCATCCGTTGCGGAAAGTGCGGAAAAATCGGGCACGATGGAAGAGACTGCCGAAGCAGCAGATACGCCAACCGGTTCGAATTACCCCGACCGGAAGGACGACCAGGAGTAAATACAGCAGTACAACAATGCAGTTACTGCAAGAAAACGGGCCACAGCCGAAACGACTGCTGGACCCTGCATGGGCGACCTCCACCGAAAGACGAGGATCGCCCGGAAGCAAAGCCAAAAAGGAAAATAGAAAAGGACGCTAAACAGCGTACAAGTAAGGCCGTCAAAATGATAAAACATGCCGATACGGCGAGTAGCGACGAGAGCTCGGACGATGACTCGAGCACGACGGGCACCGCCGCCGCGTATCAAGTTACGCATGTAAAGCGAGACGCACACAAAGATAGCGGACTCGACTTAGTCACACTTTCAATACGAGAGACCAAATCGGGAAAAATCGACATGTTATTCGATTCCGGAGCCACACTCTCGTTAATAAAAGTAAAAAATTTAAAAGGCAAAACCAAAATTCGCCATGAAAGAATAGCCCTCGTTGGAATAACAGGCCACAAGGTCTACACCATAGGAAAAATACAGGCAACAATAGAGCTAGGCAAGCATAAGATAAAGCATCCGATATACGTAGTAAAGGATGATTTTCCGCTAGAATACGATGGCATCCTAGGATTAGATTTCCTACGAAAGCAACAAGTAACGTGCGATTATAACCAGAAAAAGTTAACGATAAGAGACGTTACTCTGAAATTCAAGTCATATCAACAAACCGTGTTAAAACCTCGCAGCGAAACAATTGTAAGGGCCGTGACTAATCGAAACAAAACTGGAGTCGTACGGGCCCAGGAACCAGCTCCAGGGGTTTACATTAGCAGATGCCTTGTAAAACCAAAAAATTTTTCATGTCCGATCAGTGTAATCAATACCACTGATAAGACAATACGGATCAACACACCGGTCGTTACCGTAGAGGATTTAAGCGAGAAAAATCCTCACGAGGTTTACACCGTGGTCGCTGAACCAAAAAACAAATCTCACCTCCCTCGGAAGGAGCGGATTTGACAAATGCTACGAACGCAACACCTCAACTCAGAGGAACGGCAGGCCCTCCTGCGCTTATGCGAAGATTATCAAGACGTCTTCCATCTGAGCGGAGAACCCCTGTCTTGCACGGCCGCCGTGCAACACGAGATCCACACGCGCGCTGACACGGCACCGGTAAACGTACGGCCGTATCGCCTCCCCACCAAGCACAAGGAGGAAGTAAATAATCAAATGAAGCAGATGCTCACAGATGGAATAATCAGAGCAAGTACAAGTCAGTGGAATGCACCCTTATTAGTGGTTCCCAAAAAAGCTGACTCAAGCGGAAAACCGCGACTACGGATAGTCATCGACTTCCGAAAATTAAACGATCTAACGATCGGCGACTCGTTTCCATTGCCCAATATCGAAGAAATTTTGGACCAACTAGGAAACGCCAAGTATTTTACTACGCTAGATTTAGCGTCAGGGTATCACCAAATACCCATGGCAGAACGCGATAGGCAAAAGACAGCGTTCTCCACTCCATATGGACATTACGAATTTAATCGAATGCCATTTGGTTTAAAAAATGCACCTGCAACATTCCAGAGGCTGATGAACTCAGTACTCACGGGAATGCAAGGGCTAAAATGCCTTGTGTACTTAGACGGATATAGTTATTTATGGCTCAAGTCTGGAAGACCATAATAAACGTCTAAAGGAAGTACTACAGCGCTTACGAAAAGCCAATTTAAAACTGCAGCCGGACAAATGTGAGTTCCTGCGGAAAGAAGTAAATTACCTGGGACACATAATCTCAGAAGAGGGAATCTCCCCTGATCCCGCCAAATTACAGGCGATAAAAGATTTCCCGGCACCTCAGAAGGTGAAAGACGTGCAATCTTTCATAGGCCTCGCCGGATATTACCGAAAGTTCATCAACGAATTTTCGAGGATAGCTAAGCCGCTAACTAAGCTAACAAAAAAATCAGAAAAATTTGTATGGTCCACAGAGCAACAGATTGCTTTCGACATACTAAAAGAGAAGCTAATGACCGCACCGGTACTTCAGTATCCGGATTTCTCAAAAGAATTCAACGTAACAACGGATGCCTCTGATTACGCAGTGGGAGCCGTACTATCGCAAGGACCGATAGGCAAAGACCGCCCCATAGCATATGCGAGTCGAGTGCTAAACCGTGCAGAACAAAACTATAGCACAACAGAAAAAGAATTACTGGCTATAGTATGGGCCGTCAAGCATTTCAGACCGTACATATACGGCACCAAGTTTAAAATTATCACTGACCACAAGCCCCTTGTATGGCTATTCAGTGTAAACGACCCTGGATCGAGATTAATCCGGTGGCGTTTAAAATTGGAAGAATACGATTACGAAATCGTACATAAGGCCGGACGCGCGAACGCAAACGCCGATGCGTTGAGCCGCAACGTGAAACCAGAGGTTCACATTACGGAGACGGCTGATAAAATGCTCGCGTTAAAAGAAGACGGAGAGCACAATCAAATACACATGAGCAACGAAGAAAACAAAAATAATGAGACCGTGCAAAGCTACACGGAAGAAGAAAAGCGAAAAATATTATACGAATACCATGATGCACCCACCGGAGGGCATCAAGGGGTCGAAAGAACCCTAAAAAGGATACGATTAAAATATAACTGGCCCGGAATAACGGCAGACGTAGAAAAACATATTAAAAAATGCGAACTCTGCCAGAAAAACAAACTATCTAAAAGAAATAAGATACCGGTAGTAATTACGGATACCCCCAGCCGACCATTCGAAAAATGCGCTCTGGACATCGTGGAACCACTGACAGAGACAGCAAATGGAAATAAGTACCTGCTAACGTTCCAAGATCACCTGACAAAATTCAGCAAGGCGATGCCGATTCCAAATCAAGAGGCAAACACGGTAAGCAAGGAGTTTGTCACAAAGATTGTCCTAGAATACGGTACACCTGAATGTATCTTGACAGATCAAGGGACAAACTTTACAAGCGAAATCTTCAAAAACGCGTGTAAGCTACTGAAGATAGACAAAATCCAAACCACTGCTTACCACCCTGAGAGCAACGGCACCCTTGAGAGATCGCACCGAACATTAGCGGAATATCTGCGACATTTTATAAATAAAGAGCAGACGGACTGGGACGAATGGATCCCGTATGCAATGCATACGTATAATACTACCCCCCACACGGCGACTGGATTCACTCCGTTTGAACTAGTTTTCGGAAGACAAGCCGAACTACCGACAGCCCTGAGCAGACCCCCGAATCCTACGTATAGCTACGAGGATTACGCACAGGAACTGCGAGAAAAAATAAGGGCAACGAACCAGATCGCGAGGGAAAAAGTTAAAAAAGAAAAACAAAAGGCCAAGAATTATTATGATAAAACTACTAAAGAAATAAAATACAAGATAGGAGATAAAGTACTCCTGTATGATGAAGCTCTCCGCCGCGGGAGATCTAAAAAACTAGACGCAAAATGGACGGGACCCTACGTAATCACTGAGAAACACTCAGACGCAAATTATACTATAAAAAAGGGCAGGACGTCAACACGTGTACACACAAATAAACTAAAACCGTTCATAGAAGCATAATGAAAAAGAAAGAAAGTAAAACCGAAACGAGGAGAATACCTCACAAGAAGACAGAAACAAATTTTATAATAGGACACCCAAAATTAAACATTCTATTTTGCGCATAATTCGTCATTTAAGTCAAAAGAAAATTTTTTTTTTACGAAAAGATTGTATATACGACATCCGACACCTTGTAATTATTATTGTAATTATATATAGTTTATAAGCGTCGAAAAAACGAAAATTGTAAACAATCTGACGACGCGATATAACTATAAGCGAAAAAGCGAAAATTCAGTACCCTCATTTTCTTTTTATCAGGGGGGAGGGATGTTATGAGTGACACACTCATAACGATAAGGTGTCAGTAACACGATGACGTAAGTCGGTCAGCTGCAGTCAGCATCGAGCGCATCGCGCGAGGTTTCGCGCAATCCGCTCGACAATTAGCGCAATGCTCCTTAGACAGCACTTGCTGTCTAAGCAATAATTTGGAATACTGACCGATTTACGCCCTCACGCAATCCTCCCCTTCTTTCGATCCAACTACCGAATTATCGGATATATAAACCGGCGAAAGAAGGTGAGGATCGGGTCAATCCGAAGTAGACAAACTAAGACTACACACGACACTCTGCTTTGCGGGGTCGTGTATCGCCGAGATAACTTATACTAAATATACAACCACGACACTCTGCGTTGCGGGGTCGTGGACAACAAGTTCATAGACGCGACACTCTGCCTTGCGGGGTCGCGATCTAACTATTGTAACTGAATACAAGAATAAAAGTGTTCAAGACAAATAACGGTGTATGTGACGAAATACCTTCCTCGCGAGATCTCTGGCAGCGATCCCAAAATCGTACTCACAACGAGGGGTACAACACTAACCTGTCACCTGACAAAAGAAAACAGAGTGTCTACGTGTCTACCAAATAGAATATAAAATCAGAGAGAAACCTGAGGTTGCACATATTTTTCTACGAGTCTAAATACAATGCTTAAATTATATTTATAATACATAATGTGTATATAAACATAATATGTATTTATATATAATAATATATAATTTCTTAATAATCAATTTATATTACTTAACCTTACATGGGAAAATTAATGAAATATGCCTAAACCTTTTTTTTTAATATATTGTGTTTTAATATTTATTTTGTTCACGATTATTAAATATCAATAACTACAAATAAAAAAAAATATATATTGTATTCTTGCATTTACAATCAAAATAAATCATCATCGAAAACGTCATATCCGATATCCGGTTTTACCCCAAGCACGGCACATTGGCGAATCTCTGTTATAGTATCTCTACTGACAATCTGTTGACATGATCAACAAGTTTTATCATATTTTTGGTGGCGAATGGGAATTATCTTTTGATATTACAAACTCTGTGTCTAATTAGTTACCTTTTTGCTAACAACGATTAATAACAGATACTTGTTATGGTTTACTTTCGATAAACTTAATCTAATAAGTTAAATCAATCCATTATTTTAAAGCATTTAAGTTTAAAATAAAGAAATCTTACTGATTTTAATACTGTCATCAAGCTTAGATCTTGAAATTCGATTTTGCCTACAAATTATGAACAAACTTGTATAGTCCCTTTCAAAAAGAACATTCGTATATCAAGATTTATTCATGTTAATTAAGCAAAAGTAGAATTTTTTTAATAATTTCAATATATCGTTGTTTTTACCATCTTTGAACTGTACTACGGGTCTGTCAACTATCTTATGGTTGATGATGTCATGGTTATTTTGTACAAAATTGTTCATTGAATATTTTATTTCGAATAATTTCTGAATACAAAAAAATAGCTTTCATTAAAAATATATAACTTTTTATTCGTTTTATACAGAAAAATTTTTTTTTTTAATTTTTACTTTAATGTTTAAGAAAAAAGTTAAGATACGCCACTCCTGAGGCCTTAAAATTATAACCTAAATTCGAGAATTTTTTGTGGGCAAATGAATAACTATATCAAAAAAATATATATATAAACGATTTTATTATACACATATTAAATTACTTTATACATTTTTTAATTTATTTATAATTGTTTAAAATAGCGGCATACTGGCTCACTTCCGCAAACACACTTTTTCTAATTTGTGTGCAACGCTGTTCTTATAATTTTTATTTGATTGACTAGAAATTTTAACATAATCTTTTTCTATGTAATACATAACAAAATATGCAGAATTTTTGCAAAACATTAAAAACTCTTTTTGCAATAACAATTTGTTTCTTTTACTACAAAAATGTACTTTTTCTAAAATAGCTGCTATTTAAAAAAGAAGTGGATATCAAGAGACACGGTAGTGGCTCGCGCCAAGTAAACACGCAGCGCGAGCCCGACCGCGTTCTTTACGCGAGTTGCGAACACCCGAGATTATCGGATCTCAGAAACGGGTAAACCAATCGAATTCTAACTGGACTCAATCGGAAAATTGGGGTCGATTTGAATGAGAAAACAGTTTTTATTTTTCCTCTACGGAACCTATGGGAGAAGATATCACGACGCAAAGTCCAAAGGTTTGTTCTTGGTAGCTGTACTGCTGTACTGGTGCAATAAGTTAAAATGAGAAAAAATATATTTGTCTCATTCTAACTTCTTGCACCAGTGCAGCAGTGCAGCGACAAAGAACAGGCCTCAGATGTCTAAAATTTCGTGTAAGATTCTTCGTCGTCGTCGTCGTCGTCGTGCAAAACGCAAGACGAGGAAATGTACCCAGTCAGTCCTTTTCTACGTGTGCCTATAGGTTTGTTCTTCTTGTTTACACGAATAAGGTAAAGTGTACACCTTACACTGTTCATACAATCCACTTTTTGAGAGTGGGGATTAATAGTGTTGAGTGTAGGCTTTTTAACGCAAACGCCGAGGTGTAATATAACCCTCTTTATCAATAATTTATTTCGTTGTTAGCATTTTGATAAACATTAGCTGTTTTTATAATTTCTGAAAGTTTTGGAGTACGTGCAAGATTTTAGAAGTTAAAAAATGGATAGATTAAATATAGAAATCTTTGGAATCTGAGTATGATTTTTCATGCGATGAAGAGAATTATGAAGGGATTGTTCTTAAACCACCGCTTATTTTATTTGTTGAAAATAATGGTAGGAAACGTAGTAATGACAATTTAAATGTGATTCTCTACTTACAAGTAATATAAGTAGTATAGGGGCAGCCATGGGGCGTCAAAACAAACCCCCACTCCTCGCCCTCACAGCGTGGGGTGTCTGCCCCCCTTCCCCCCTGTCTGGTGCATTAAAACAAACCCGAACTTCTTCCTCCGACTGGTGTCAAACCTAACCCCCTTCCCCCGTCTGGGGCCTGGTGGGGAAAACTAGACGCTGTGACGTCACGAGTTTGAACGACGCGTTTTGATTGGCACCCCATGGCTGCCTCGAGCCTTGATTGGGTACCCTGAGTTTGTGACGTCGCGATTTTGAACGGAGGATTATGATTGGATACCCCATGGCTGCCCCGAGTCTTGATTGGTACATCATGGCTGCCCCGAGCCTTGATTGGCTGCCCTGAGTATACTACTGGATTTTGAATAGGAAAAAGCAGATCTTAATGCCGAGCGTTTTACCTCAGCGGGGGTGCGGCTCCGACAGGTGCGAGTTTTTGTAAATGGGTCAATAGGTTTATAGGTCAAGTATGCTTTGTAAGCGCGAGAGAGAGAACTTTTTGCTATTATGTAGTAATACCTAAGGTAAAAACAGGTGCGAGTATAATTTTTGACTCGGATATAGGAAAGAGTTATATATTATAGAGTGGGAGCGAGAAAGAAATAGACATTGCTTAAAATTGGAAATAAAATATTTATTAATATAGCTTACTTTCTAGGAATACAAAATTGTACATGGCAGCACGCTTGAGGTTTTACACATTTTTTTATTTCTTTATACGAAAAAATTTTATTAAATATTTTTACTATTCGTCTGTCGTTGAGCTCACAATCGGAAGAAAATAAATTGAGAAACCGATTAAGATTATAACCACGAGACATAAAATATAGAAAAACACAGCAGTATTGTCCGCAAGTTTGTGAGAGTAATCCTTGTAGAGGCACGGTGTTCCATCGGTACTTCGCTGAGTTTCGTCGCAGTCGTAGGAGGAATCTGGAGTCCAAGGGTGGTAATCCGTAGCTATCGAAATATGTTCCTGTTCCGCGTTCATCGACGTAAAATGCGACCCAGTGTTCGCCAGGTTGATTGTGATTGTCTGTGTTAGCGACGATTGCTGTCGATCTCGTCCACACCCTCGGTAGTCTGTCTGCAGGATAGACGCCGACATATTTGGCATTCAGTTGTCGCAACGCACGTAAAATTTCCAGTAAATTCATACGAAGGCGACGACCGGGAGAGTGGAATCGTTTGCGTAATTTCTGGGTTCTTTTTAGCCGTGCGTTCGTTTTCTTTCTTTTCGTCTGTTGTCGGATCTTCGACTTTTACTTCTACGTTTTGTACGATTTCTCCTTCTTCCTCCTCTTTTTCTTCGTCGATGACGACGTCGTTAGTCGAGAGACTGGTGTGACTCGAGTTTCGGCTGGATGGCTCGTTTAACCAGCGTTTTAATTTGTGAGCGTTACGTAACGCACAATGAAATTTTGCGTTAGCTCGAAGTCCGTGATGAGTACAGCGGTGACCGTACTCGTCGACATCAGGCAAATATTTGTATGCCGGAGAATCTGCTTCCAGATTATATATGTTTCTGGAGAGAAGATCACGCAAGTAACTTGCTTTTTCATGGCCTCTGGTAAGGATGCAGCGAGCCCAGCGGGTAATGTCACGTAGTTGGCTTACAAAAAACTTGGGATTAGCTTCACCGTCGAACCACTCGATACCGTGGTAATTCTGTGAAAGCCAATTGTTTTCACGTCTTGAACTTTCGGGTAATTCTTCAAATGAGCAAGGAGGCAGTGTAATCCAATGGCCGATGATTGCTGCGTCGAGTGCGACAACTGCGATCTCTTTAGGAATAAATTTTCCCTCGCTATCCCGAAAGCCTTGGATGTCAATAACTATGTCCATGGTTATAATCAACAGCTTGCTTGCTTCACTCTTTTAAGTCGATGTGACTGTCTTCGTGTCTCGTAAAAAAAATGATTTCTCTTCGTATGATTTTAAAAATATCAGCGAAAAAGTGCGTTGTTAGCGTTGGTGACGGTGGTGGAGTTAATTGATGATAGTACTGCTGAAGATAGTGGTTATAATTTTTTTTCACACGATTTTACCGTCTATCAGACATAAAGTCTAGCCGGAAAAATCGACGATAATTTGACGAGAAGAGTCGATTTCTAGAACATTATCAAATTCTGCATAAACGATACAGTTAACAGACGTGGATAATGCCCTTGCGAATCGTACTTCTAATCGTAAACTGCCATGTTTCACGAAATTCCAATGTCCGGCACAATTTGCGGATAAATCGGGAGTGAGATCGAAAGCGAAAAGTGTATATCCATCGGCATAATCGTTTCTACTTATAGAATTACCCTCGTTCAAAAAGTGAATGCCAGTTTCGGAAAAGAGCGTATGATAGGCTTCAACGTAGAGCGGTTCGTCTTTCGAGAAGTTCGGCTGTAGCGGTCTACTAGGAATTTGTACACCGTCGACGTATAGTGAAAAGAAATTTATATCGTAGTTTTTGAAATTAAACGGATTTAATTTTCTATCTCCGTTAAACGCTGTTATCAACAAAACCAACAATTACGCGTTTCGGTAATTGACCGAGGATCACGTTATCTATCGATTCTCCTACGAGCCCGGAGTGTATCGTGAACGTTTTAACCTCTACTTTCGTTAGAGGATACTTGGCAGTTGTCTTACTCAACATTTTAGCGTGAGCGAGTAATACACCGGGGCTTCTTTTTGCTCTTCTTACGAGTAGACTATCGTCTAAAATACGAATTTTTGACGTGGAACTAGATTCCATTAGACAGAAAGAATCTTTCGAGCGTACGAGCCTCATTCTAACTTCTACTCCGTTAATTAAAAATTTATCCTGATTAAAAACGTCGCAGTGAAGATGACCTAAGAGATCTAACTCCTGTCCTGCCTGAATATAACGCGCTCGTCTCACGAGAGCGTTATTTGGTGCCGAGCAATCTACGTGAGTGTCCATGAGACCGGGTGTATTCATGTCCCACGCTGTCAGATGAGAGGATTTTGCGGGAGAAGCATAGTTTAATAATGCTTCGATGTATGCACGATACGCGTAAGCGTTGTTTGGAGGTGACACGAATTTCTGATTAAAATATACGTCAATTTGATTGAACATGGAATGTAACAAATGATTTACCTAGCCTACTTTGAGTATGAAGTCACTGGGCGTCGTATCTTTCTCCCCACCGGCGAGAGGAGTGGTTTCTACGCGTAGCCGAATACTTAACATGGTATGCGTGAGATCTAAGTAATCTTCCCCGTGACCGGGTATGACAAATTCTATAGGTGCATCGTCGGCGAGTGATGTCACAGGCTTGTAATAAATCCATTGTGAACTCTCTATGCTGGTTTGAGTGGGAGGTAACGAGAAGAGATCGAGTTCACTCTTTAAGCACTCGCTGGAATGAGTGTGAAGAAAAGACATACTTATTTCTCGCGCAGAGACTTTTGACGTGAATTAAGAGAATATATCGGATACTCCACGCTTCTTACTAACACGACGACGACGATTCGTAGTGGAAGTCTTTTTATTTTTGCCTCTTACCGAACGAGACTTTTTCTTCGTCAATCTTTTAACCGTTTTTTTTTTCCGCCTACTGTTTTTTGATGTTTTCTTTTTGCTTGTCCGACGTTTACGTGATGCCGACTTTGTTGCCGCGAAGCGACCAGTGTGACTAACGAAGGGGAACTGAAGCGACAGCTTTTTCGACGATATTTTATATCCCGATCCCTTCATTAGGTTTTTAATTTTCTCTTCTGCTTTTCTTTTAAGATTTTCTCGAGATTCTTTGAATCGATTTCTGAGTGCCTCCTTCAAAGGAGTATTATTTTCAACGTCGTCTATCACGTTAATACACGTTAATGCACGTAAAGCTTCTTTACCGATCGCACGTACACCTCTACTCAAGTAAGGAAGTGCCTTTCTGAATAATCCACCGAGAAAACTCCCGATTCCGTGTCCGCTGATATGGCGAACCGACGAAAACTTGTGGTATCCCTCCCCCACGGGCGTCTGCTGAATTATAATATTCTTCCTCCTCTGGTACCATATTAATGACTTATTAATTTTTACTTTTAACGTTCAAGTTACTGATAACGTCTAAAGTGTAACGTCACCGTTAACGTTCCGGATTGAAATGGTATACTTTTACCAAGTGCGTCTTTTATGTCTATTTTGATCGTACGGAAATTCGTTTTTCGTAAAGGTATGTAATGTGAAGGAGAAAAATATGTCGTCTGATTCGCATCATACGTGTAATTAAACACGTTCAATGGTATCGGAACTATTCGAAGAAGAGGAGACTTGACATCACCGGTTATGTAAGGTTCGCAAATATCACAATAAACGAACATTTTATCGGGGATTCCTCGTATCAGACTATGAGGTTTTTTACTCCAGAAAGCCAAATCAGGTTTACTAATGATAATAAATTTTGTTGTATAGAAATCTTTTGTGGAATTAGGTTTCAATGCCGTGAGCTCTGTGTAAAAGTATCCATTCTTGGAAAGCAGCATGTTTCCGCAAGCGAATATTTTCAAAAGATTGTCGCAAACGTTTAAATAATGATTTTTTTCACATTTGTTTGCACATGTGAGGCTGATAAAAGTTTTAAATCCTTCCTCTGTACGAGCTTCAAAATGAAAATGCGAGCCAGCCTTTTTACACGCGGAATTAATTGTGGAATAAAGTTCGTTGATATCTTTGTAAATACCATTTGGTATTACAGCTTCAGTCGATGTTAACTTAATGTCTTTCTTGTTTTTGTCCTTCGGATTGATATCGACGAATTTGAGAGTGTTTTCCCCGTGATTTATGTGGAGGAAAGTATTAGGAAATTGAATCTCACTAAGCCCGACTTCCCATTCGCCATGCAAAGATAAAGTCTGTGGTAATTGTGTGGTGAAAGATGACGTCTTATTATGCGGAAAATGTCGCGTACTGCTATTGCTCGGAACAACGATGTAAAATTGGTCCTCACGCATCTTGAAGAGTGATTAAATTCGAAGCGGGTATCCAACTGTCGAACTTACTGGGATAACCACGCCAGTGGACCAGTACCTGCTTATTTTTCCCGTAGCCTCTACTTTTTATTACTCGATCGACGATAAACTCATCCTCCCGCAAATTCTTCTTGACTCGAGCTAATTCCTGTTCATAAAAAATACCGTCTATGACTTCACCCGCTAAATCACTCACTTCGTATACGCGAGGTTTTCGCCACTCGAGAACACGGTGTATACGAAATATCTCCTCGCTCCAACCTGCCTCGTATCCTTTCTCGAAGGTAGCTTTTGCTCTACTGACGCGAACGAGATCACCAACGCGGTATTTAGCTTTACGACTTTGATTTTTAACGTTCCATCGACGAAATATATTTTCACGTGCGATTCGTGCGTTTTCTCTCGTCACGATCGTCGGTTGCATTTTGGTGGAAGAGTGACGGGTATGGTTGTACGCACGTACGATATCTTGCAAAACGTCAATGTAACGTCGTGTATTTTTATGGGTAAAGTACCGCCACATTCTCTCCTTCAACGTCCTATTAAAACGTTCAACGATCGCGGCCTTGATATCGAGATTACGTGTTACTCGAAAACGGATATCGTTTTCTTTCAAAAACTTTTGCACTGTTTGCGCGACAAATTCTTTGCCTTTGTCTGTTTGCAGGTATACGGGTGAGCGTCCGTCGCTTCTCGAGAGTACACGTTGAAAAGCTTTTATTACGCTATTGCTCGTTTTGTCCCGCAACGGCTCTACCCAGACAAATTTACTGAGCACATCGATAATCACGAGTAGATAAGAATATCCGTCATTGTCAACTTTTGAGATTCCGCAGTTCGATCAAATCGGCTTCCCACACGTCGTCGATATTTGTTACATTGTAATGCAGGCGTGGAAACTTTCGCCGTAAAGGTCTGTGTAGCGTGTACGCGTCTTGTGATTGGAGCCAGCGCGTGACTTTGTTACACGAAAAATCTGGTTTAACAGCATGTGTTAGATTATCTACAGCGGAATATCCCGCGTAATGCGTCGGATCGTAATAGATTTTTTCAAGTTTTGACATTATTGCTTCTTCACCGTACTCCAATTGAGTAAGCGTCTTTTTGGAGGCGAACGCGTTATATTAGACGTGGAACTCGCAAAAGACTGAGGTCTCGCGTTTATTGAAGTTCCGTAGACTGCTTTTAATAATTCTTTATTTCCCAACAGTGCCGTACGTGTATTTAAACTACGCAGTAATCGGGCGAACTGATCTCTTCCCGTTGTTTTCACGATTTTTCTTTCACGCACCGCGTCGTTTATCAGTTCGGTATCGGAATCTTTCACGACGTTGCCGTCTATAGTCACGATACCCTTCTCGTCCCAATTTAATCTGTCGGGTACCGCTTTGTCTTGCAAATGACGCATTAGCATACGAGCTTGTGTGCGATAAGTTTTCGGGACCGTTTCCAATATTTTTTCGACACTTTTTAACACATAAATATTACGAATTACTTTTCGGGTTTTTTCCTTTATAGTATCTATGTCACTAGTCCGAGGGTGTTTGCCGGAAATTGGCGAAGTTTCGTGAAATACGATCGTTGAATCGTCGTCGTCGTCGTAGTCATTGTCGTCGTCGTTGTCGTCAGCGTCACCCTCGTCTCCTTCTTCAGCTCGCGTATCGTTGCCAGTGGTTTCATCCGCACTCCGAACGGCTTTTCGCTTGCGTGCTACTCGGATAAGATGAAGATACCGCCAAAGTGCTTCCTTGTACATTTTCCATCTTTCATCCACGTTACGTGGCCATGACGAATTAAGCACGCGACTCATCTCCGCATCGAGCCGAGTCAACGGAGTTCCAGGGGTTCGTACAGAATTATTATCTCCGGTGATGTTTCCTGAACTTTGCGACAGCGACTTCTCCATTGGTTCCACTGACAGTTGCTGTTGCTGTTGTCGTTGCATTCTCTCAAGATTTTCCGTAGAAATCAAGACCATTTTTTTGGTTCTTTCCATCGCTCTGTGATTTTACCCTCCGATAAAATGTGATAATAAAGCCGACAATATGGGTGCGATAATATAGGGTAAAAATCTTCCTCGTTGTAACAATAGCTTTCTTTTAGACTTCCAGTTACCGCGTTTTTTTGCGATACGTCGTAGGGTCGTTTTATACTTCGACAGTCGTTCTTTTTCGCGTCGTTCGAGTGGGACGTTAAGAATATTAAAAACCGTTGAGAGTATTAAAAACGCATTCGTGGATACAGCGAATAAATTTTTCGCCCGCGGTTCGAAGAAAAGCTGCCCGTTGGTTTTTGTTCAGATGACACACGGCCTCGAGAAGACAGACGTTTCTCTTTCCGATCGAACGTCTGGCAATTTTCGCTGCACTATCGGTACAAACGTTACGCTTCTCCTTCATCGCGTGCGTGCGTGTGAGTTACACGACTGACTCGCGGCAACAGCGTTACACGGTTTTTATACGCTACCGTTGGAAAACGATCTACGCGATACGTATACGTAATGTCGCGTATCGTTGGGAAAGATACACGTCCGGAATCGAAATTCGTCAGGAGTCGATTGTTTCAAGTCAAACAACAAATATCCATGCGGTTTTGACGTGGCGTCGTAGTATGCCTCTTCAACAAATTTCGGGTCGTCGGGATAAACCTGTCATGCTAAATGTCGAATTTGTGCGCGATCGCGTGGATTTTTGAAAACCACGATGTAATTAGCGTTGAGAGATATGTCGCGTTGTCCGCGTCCCTGATGGAAGAGATTTTGCGAGATAAGAATGACGCTGAGATTTTTGTGATGACTGCCTTTGGTAAAAAGATCTACGATCACGTCACTCGACGACGATTCTCTCATAAGATCGTTGATTATGATCAGTTTCGGGATAAGCGGATCGTTCGAGTAATCCTCCGGGCGTGGTAATCCCTCGCGAAATTCAATTATATTTTTCTTCCTCGCTGCAACGTTGTTTAGCGTGTTCTCTTCTTTTACACTCGCATCGTATTGTAATTGACGATAAGCCTCTTGCCACTTTGCGTAATAAAACAAAACTCGTTCGAAACGTACGTCGGGCATGTGCGACAAATACCGGAGAAAAGTTTTCACAAAAATCGTTTTCCCACAACCAGTGGGACCGCAAACGATCGATGTCCAAGGATGTTTCCAGCGTACCTCCATTTCGCGTAATGAGCGGTTTGATTTTTTTACGTAACTTTAAAAAGAAAAATGAAATGTAGGAATGATAATTTTCGCTTTTTTTGAAACAAGTAAATTAAATTAAATTTTTTAAAGTTAGAGATAATTTCATCAGCGCGGGGAGCGGCGGCGGCGGCGGCGGCGGCGACACGCTCGTGTCAGCGTACCCCCGCGTATGCTAGCCGAAACAAAGGCACCGCGGCCGACGAAATTAGCTGATTCGGGCTGCGGTGCAGCGCGTACGTACATAAGCTTATCGACGCTAAAGTTCTTACACGTGAGCGGCATCGCGGCTAACAATCTGATTGGCGATGACGCTAAAAAGGAACGGGAGATAAAGGTACGAAATTTTTGTTTTCAAGTAAAACTTTTTCTTTTTCTAAAATTTAACTAAAATGAAAAATTAGAAATGTTTTAATTTCAACTTTTTTTTTATTTTATAGCTAATGAACATTTTCATGTACAAATATAAAATATTTATTATACAAAAATACTTAAAATCTAACATTGTACACTTTTTACAAAAACTTATTTACACTATTTACATACTTGTTACAAAAATTTTACAAAAATATATTTATTTACATTATTTACATTTTTCTCAAATTTTACAAAAGATATTTTTTTGTACAATTTTCTTATAAAAACTTTACAAAAATTTACAAGTTTTCTTATGCACTAATGGGCAGAAAATTCTCGGTTACTCATTTTTAAAAACTAGTCAGGGGATAGAAAAAATTATATTTACAAGTTAATAAAACCATACGGGAACGAATAGCGCTTGTTGATAAATCTGCTTTTAGTAATACCGGCGCACAGGATTTTTTCTCGGTTCGTGTCACAATTTCGTGAAACGCTGTACGCCGAATTGCACTAAAACGCAGTTTTACCACGCCATCCCTTCCCGTTGTCTCTTCTTCCTCTTCTTCTACCCCCGATGTTAAATTGCTTATAGTACGGAAATTTAAGAGCTTAGAATTATTGTAATTTAAAGTTATACCCTTTACTTTACAGACCTCGTGGGTGTTTCCTTGCGGCGTACGAACCACATACGCATCAAATTTCGGTTCTCCTGATACGAACGACTCGATAAAGCTACCGCTGCCATAGCTTTCGAGTTCGTCCGTCATGTCACCTAAAAAGTTACCCGTACGCGGTTCGTACTCGTTCGAAACACCAGAACTTAAGTAAATACGCGAGTCTGTATCGCAATATAAAGCTCTTTTATTTAATTTTTCTAAGTAACTATATAATACAAGCCTCGCCTGTGCCGTCATATAGGCAGCGATAACGACGTTTGTTATCGACGAGGCTACGACCGCTTCCTCGCGTAGCCGCCACGAAACGTACATTACCTCGTCGTTGACGGGTAATATACCGGTTATTTCGTGTTCAGGACTCGTGAGCAAAGTGGCAAAATGATGAAACGTTTTCACGATCTCGATCTTAGGCAGATTAGCTCGTTGACCGAATTTTCCCCAAAAGGAATTTAAGCACAGCTTAGCGACCGAACGAAGGCCAGAATTTCGTGCGATATTATTTTTTTTCAAGAACGATACCTTTGGTTTTCTCGTACTCCCGAAGGTAACGTTCTTTAGCCTCGTCGTCCTGGCATTCGCTCGGCCACCCGCTGGCTTCTTGCTTTAATTGCAGGAAAGTATTTATGTATTCGGCAAACAAGCCACCCTGCCGAGTACCGGGGTCGTATTATATTGCCAAATTTCACTCACTTCCGTCACAAAATAACTCTTCTCGACAGCCTTGCGCAATTCGCAGGACACCCATGTACCCTCGAATTCACGATCGGAGGGAGAATCGTGAGTGCAGAGTAACGTCGAGAAGGTTTCGCAGCAACTACGACATAGTCCGAATATTAATTTCCCGTTAACGCGATAGGGGAGCACCGGATGATATAGATCGCGCGGTGGGAGTACTTTACAGCGGACAAGACCCTCTACGTTATCAAAATTAAAATTCGGTGCTGTCCCGATTAATCTACCGCATTCTTCACCAATGTAAATATCGGGATGACCAATCGGGAAAACACCGGTTTTCAATACGTAAGGGTACAAAGAACATACGTCGACGTAACGCATTTTCTCTGTACCCTTAACTTCGTAGTGAGTCGCGATGTTCTCAGTACATCCGCCGTAAAATGCCTCGCGTGGATTGAGAGGTGCGAGTTTCAATAACGCGTGATTTTCAAAATAAGTATGCATTTCCCGATTTTCTCGCACCTCTCAAAATCGCACTCCCACTTTTTGGTCACGCAATATCCTAGTCTTTGAAGACGCCATGTCCGCGCGAGAGTTCGCTTGTAACGCGTGTCGATGGTGTCTTCGGGATTCGCGGATAAAAGTGTACGATCACGATTAACACGAAAGCAATTTGGGCACCCGTGCCAAAAACAACCGTGGAATTGTAAAACGTAACGTCGTGTCTCGTTAACAGTCTCCGTCTCGTAATACCCGTCAACAGTCGCGCCTGCAATTACATGCTCGCGTCCTCGGCCCGCGTGAATGACCGGATGACCGAGCTTGCGCTCCATCTACACAAGCCAGCGCAGAGCTTTCTGCGATTGCTTGTCTGCGTATCCCTTCGACGGAATCACGCCTATTTCATCACTGCGTAAAAAGTTTTTACGAAAAACTTTCATACACGTTGATGCGATAGTCGTGCATTCCTCGAAGGGACACACCTCACCGCGCTCCAGAAAGATTTTTCTGAATTCCATACACGCGCGCTGAAGAATGACGACATCGTTACGGCAGTAGCGAACAATTTCGCGTTGGAAATCAAAGATGTAACCTTCGTTAGACAACTTTGAGTGCCAAGCTAAAAATTGTTCGCGTTCTTTCGGTTTCATTTGATCGGGACAAAAATATCGAATGTCGGGTAAAGGTCCGACATACGTCTGGTTTTCGATCGTATTGAAAAGATGAGGAAATACACCTTTATCCGACGTATCCCTCAGCCCGAAAGCCTTGGGTAATTTGGATAAACGCATGGGCATGTAATTTACGCTGTCTATAAATTTAACATGCCCAAGCGTTATCGCGATTATTTTTGTCCCGTTCAAAATTAACTCGGGTTTTTCTGTCATTTCTGTCTTTTCTACTAAATATTTTAATATGAATTGCGCGTCAAATGCTTTGGCGTTATGCGCGATACAGATAATCTTTTTGAAATATTTCGTCGATCGAGTTACGAAATCAACGAATTGTTTCACAGGATCATCTCGAAACACAAATTTGCGTATCCCACACCAACGACAGCGCGTCGCGTCTTCTTCTAGCGCGGAGCATGCTTCGCAAACTTGATGCGCGACGCAGAGAGTTGGTACGTGAAGATAGGTGTCTTCACTACCTTGTAGCAGCTCGTCTTGGCGTGTTTCAAAGTCATAAAACACAAACGCGACGAGACCTTTGCTACGACTGTTCGTCCATTCGTCGTTATTTTTGTTACGCACAACCTCTACCCGTTTACCCGTACTCGTACCCTCGCCAGGATCTTCGACTACGGTTTTGCGGCGAAGAGGTTGCATGTAACATTGATGATTCGACGGACGGAGCGAGCGGCACGTCTTGCAATACGTCTCGTCGCATTTATGTTCCGTCCCCGATTTGACAAATCGCCCACATCCGTCGCAAACTTTAACAGAATCGCAAACGGATGCGTGCGATTTGCTGTCATATGAGTTAACTTCGCGATGACGATTATAACACGCTTGCTCGAAAGAGCTGCGTTTACATTTCCCGCATCTGACGAGCATCGCATCGTAATTTTCACAATGCGACGCTGCGTAACACCGCGGACATTTTTTCGCGCAACGGTGCCCCTTATCCGGACGATAGCCTACGTTACACGCGACACAGTACCCTCCGCGTGAACCGGCTGCGGCTTTTAAATTTTAAATCGGATTGTAGTGACGCGAACGCTCGTAGTACATGATGTTAAGACAGTACGAGGGTTCGCATCCTAACGATCCTAGTAACGCGGAGCCGTCGTACAACGGTTTCTCACCACGCCCGAAAGTACTAAAGTTATAAACTAAAATTGCAATATTTTCGGGTAGGAAAAACCGTTGGAAGCGTTCAATTTGTGGAATTCCGCATCCCTCTTCGGGGATTACGACACCTGCGTTACGCACTAATTCTAACGCTAATTCACGCTGTAACGCAGATGTCCGACATCTAACTAGGTTCCACGTTCTATGTAATTCTCCCTCGCGCGCGTTTCCTCGCTGACAATGTATCCGTGATACCACCAAAGCGTGAGGGAGACACAAATTATCGGTGTTATTAATTTGTAAAATTGAACGCTTCGAGACGTCTTCGCATGATAATTTATTTGATGAGCGTCCGCGACCTAACGGAACTGTAACGTTGAAGACGCTCACTAAAAAATTTTGCGCCACATCCATTCTATCGACACTTTACGCTATGAACTCACGAGGTGCCAAATGTCCTCGGGAGTTAAGTCTCGCGCCGGACGGAATGATAAGCCGGCCGGTCTATGCGTTAGCTCCGCCGAATAAAAAGTTAATCCGACGTAATCGGTCGGAGCGCTCGAGCGTAAAATGTACGCGTGTAACTCACGGAACACGTTTTCTATCCATTGTATGGCATTCGCGCCATCAGGAATCGGTCGTATTGAAAATGACGCTTCCCTCCCAAGCGTCCTAAAATTTTTAAAGCGCCGAGAATTTTCCGCTCTTAGTACTATATACTTAAGTTCACTATTCTGCGATTGTCGACGATGTTGATGCTGCTGTTCTTGTTGCCGATGTTGTGGCGCTTGCTCAGCATAATTTTCTTCCTCCTCCTCCTCCTCCTCCTCCTCCTCTGTTTCATTGCCACTTAAGGTAGCCTCCTCGTCGTTGTCGTCAATAGTTCGCCCAACACCGGCACCGATTTGTACTAAATAATATAATTTTTAGTGGCAAACGAGAAGGAAAATGTCAAAATTTTTAAATCAGTTAATTAATCAGCACATCGAGAAGTATTAATTTAAATTTTTATCTACGTAATAAATTTATATAAAAAATTATAAGTTAAATTTGTCAGAATAATAATAATTTATAAGATTATTCTTTTCAATTTTTATCGTATTTAAAAATTTATTTTAAGTTTTAATGCAACACAATTATTTTAATTTAATATATTTAATAAAGCTTATACATTTTTTGTTTTTTTTTTTATAAAACTAGTTTATTATTATTTAAAAATTTATATTTTTCCCCGCGATATTAAAATTGTTAAATCAATCAAATATAAATTTTTTAATGTAAAAAAGGGTTCTTACATAGACTTTTTATTTATATAAATTTACTTATTCCGTTAAATTTAATTTTTATTTTAAGGTAAATAAAACATTTTTTAATAAATACGTATGCTGAATATAATATTTAATAAAATTTATAAAATACATTTTTAAAAATTTTTTTTTTATTAATTGTATAATATTATTAAATGATAATGAATTTTTATGTGATAGAAATAAACTCAACAATGTGTGTGTGTGTGTGTGCGTGCGTGCGTGCGTGCGTGCGTGCGTGCGTGCGTGCGTGCGTGCGTGCGTGCGTGCGTGCGTGCGTGCGTGCGTGCGTGCGTGCGTGCGTGCGTGCGTGCGTGCGTGCGTGCGTGCGTGCGTGCGTGCGTGCGTGCGTGCGTGCGTGCGTGCGTGCGTGCGTGCGTGCGTGCGTGCGTGCGTGCGTGCGTGCGTGCGTGCGTGCGTGCGTGCGTGCGTGCGTGCGTGCGTGCGTGCGTGCGTGCGTGCGTGCGTGCGTGCGTGCGTGCGTGCGTGCGTGCGTGCGTGCGTGCGTGCGTGCGTGCGTGCGTGCGTGCGTGCGTGCGTGCGTGCGTGCGTGCGTGCGTGCGTGCGTGCGTGCGTGCGTGCGTGCGTGCGTGCGTGCGTGCGTGCGTGCGTGCGTGCGTGCGTGTGTGTGTGTGTGTGATGCCGTAGTTCCCCGAACCTAATATTAAACTAGAATCTCCGGTACCTTCATTCCGTGTTCCCAAATAAATTCGCGGATTTGGGAGAGAATGATTTCAATCAAATTAAAATTATATTTTTAAAATTATATTTAATTCTATATTTTAAAATAATATATTATACTAAAATATTATTTATAGCTTCTACGTCAATGGCGCCTCCTTCCTCTTCTCTCTCTACCGCTTTTTCTTCCTCCTCTTCTACCATATTTTCTCCCTCCTCCTCCTCTTCATTTGCCTTTTCTTCTTCTTCTATATTTGTCAAGTTCACCGCCTCGATTTCTCCTACTAACAAATAACATAATATTATATTTTTCTGAAATTTATTATATTTTATCTACAATTTTATCTTAATTGTAAAAACTCATTACAAAAACTTACTTTGTGAAAATAACGCTTCTGAATCAAGCGTGGCCGGTATTTTTATTTCCTCCTCTCTCTCCTTTTCATTTCCTTCTCTCTCTTCCTCTTCTTCGTTTTCTCCTTCCTCCGTCTCTTCATTTTCCTCGTCCTCGTCCTCGTCCTCTTCCTCTTCCTCCTGCTGCTCCTCCTCCTCTTCCTCCTCTTCCTCCTCATCCTTCTCATCCTCCTCCTCCTCCTCAGACACCTCATCATTATCATCATCCTCGTTATCTTCTTCCTCCTCCTCCTCCTCCTCCTCATCCCCATCTTCATCTTCCACTTCTTCTTCCTCCATCTCACGTTCATCTCTCTCTTCAAAATATCTCTGCATTGCCCGTTCCTGCCGCTCTGCCACCATTCTTTCGAAAGGGTCCTCTTCCACCACTTCGCTTTCCCTTTCTTCTTCACGTACTGAAAAATAACATTATTTTATTATTATTATTATTCTTATGAATTAATCTGAATTAAGTAGGAAATTTTAAAAAAATACTTACTCGGTGTAAATGTCGCTGCTGAGTCCAACGAGCTCGGTATCACCTCATTCTGTGAGTCATCTAAAATCATAATTTATTTATTATTATTATTAAACATCATGGTAATATTAATTAACTTTTTGAGTAATATCTTGTATTTTGTTTTTTAAATTATTGCTTACCAGAGTCCAATACCACAACGGAGATGACGCGAGGGGGTGCTGCTGCTGCTGGTGCTGCTACCGCGTTTGTATCGTTATCAGGAACTTCGTCAATTTGACGTCTTCCTAAAAATTAAAACTTTTAATATGAACTAAACTTTTAACTAAAATTTTAAGAAATATATTTTATTTTCAACTTACGCGCAGGTACAGCTTCCTCATCTACCTCTGCCTCACGTCGTCGTCTCAAGCTGAAACGTCCGTATTGTGTACGGAAAGGGTGTACGCTTACGCGCGCTACAGGTCTCTCTCCTACAAAAAAGTCGTAATTAAAATAAAAAATATTAACTTTTTCCATGCCAACTTTATCGGATATTTAATATTTTTTTCTTACCTGATTCTCTTCGACGATGTAGAAAAGACTCGATGCACCCACTCGCGTCATTTTCGTAATACCGCTTGGCAGCCATTCGCGCTTCGATGATACGAGCTATTATATTTTCTATTCGGGCGTTTCCGCAAAAATAGCCGTGTTTGTATAGCATGCACAACAGAGTGTTGGAACACTCTTTTTTTGCGAAACGCTCAAATAGAGAATAATTTATCTCGTCGTCGACATGCGATAAATGTTTGAAATAATTGCCCTTTTTTATTTCTTTACATTGATTGCAAACAATGATGAAAAATCGCACTATAATGGCGCGCAGATCCATTTTCGACTTTTTTAGTGACTTTTCTCGCACAAGCAAAAACTCACACACAATTGACTCTAGGAATATGCTAACTCGCACGAAAGCATAAGAACTAGCACTTGTACGTAACGGAACACGAAATTTATACTCTGTAAGCCCATCTTAGGCTGAAAATATTGGGAATAGTGGGTGTGATTTTCTACTTACCCTATTGGTAAACTAGTTTCCCACTTTTCTTCGTGTGCCTGTATCTTTTTCGAAAAATTCATTATTTTTTCTCATGAAAGAGAATTCTCATGCAACACGAAATTTTTACCTAATAAACTCATCTTGCGCTGAAAATATTGGGAATAGTGGGCGTGATTTTCTACTTACCTTATTGGTAAAATAAACTAGTTTCCCACTTTTCTTCGTGTGCCTGAATCTTCTCGAAAAATTCGTTATTTTTCCTCATAAAAGAGAATTTGCGCAAAAATTAGTTATTTCCATAGTATAACATTTATATATATATTTTTTTTTTTTAATAAAACCAAATGTGTAATATATTTTCTATAATTTTTGTTTCAGAAGTAATTTATTTAACTGAAGGATAAAATCATACACAAACTAGTTATCTGTAGCATGTAATTCACCTTCTAAATTTTTATTTTTTACTTTTTACTTAAATTTTTAACCAAGCATGCTTTAATTGATGTTAATTTTATTTTTTCTTAAATTTTATATCTAGATTTTTATAAATTTTAGCTGAGTTGATGAAGAATCGCATTCTCATTTTTTTTTTTTATTATTCTACAAGTAACAGCAAACAATTAGATTCGAGAAGAAAGAATACATGTTTGTGCAAGTTCGATCTTGTCTCGTCTCTAACGGTTACTTCACATTCCGAATTTAAATTTTTACTCGTTACTTTTACATAAATTTTTAGTTCAAAATGTTTTTATAAATAATACTTAATTTTTATAAATTTTACATTCAATCTTTGTGATTTGAATTTTTGTGTAGCTATCGTAGCGTAATTATTTAAAACTAAAAAATTTAAATAAAATTTTAGTTTTTATTTACGTTTTTCCACCACTGTCTCATTTGCGTGCGCAACTTTTATTACGTCACAAACAGAGGTGAGGGCATTTTCCGTGATGTAAACGCGAATTCATTCGATGTTCTTTCTTCGAAGCGTCAACCTCGCGAACAAAAAGTTTTCCTCAACCCTCTCGAACTTTTGAATTGCGAGTGTGAGAGTTACGCGGCTTATTTCACTTACTGGTTTCATTCTATGTCTTTATACAACGCTGAAGAAGAAAGAACAATGGCCAACCAGCAACAAAGTGTTAATTATAACTCCTCGAACCAGGCGATTCACGATAATCTCGGAACGCGTAACTTCGACGAAGGAAGAAACGATAGGCTTCATATGCTGCTTACCACTACGTATGGGCTTAATAACTCGCATACGAAGAAAATACAAGTCGGATTACAATCAACGAAGGAGGGAGTCTTCGTTCCATTAATAAAATTAAGCGGTAACAACGCCGACGGTATTAATTTCGACGTCGACTCCTGGCTGCAATTTCAAGATCATACGGGTCTCATGAGTGAGTACTTGCGCGGTGCTGGCAAATTAAAGCCGAATCCCGTCGGTATAAAAAACATCAACATCAACTTCACCTCAGCCTATGGATCAAGATCCATTCTAATGTCGTATAAGGAAACTGAAGAGGAACGCTCTTCGGAGGAAACCGTTGAAGATGCTACAGATTCTTTATCAGTAACGAAGAAACGGAGACACTACTCCGTTGCAATAATGATGCAGAAAACTACGTTCCAGGGATTGCTGAATGTGATCAAATGTGTCGACGCGCATTTAGAACATTTAAAATTGTTAAGTGAAAGCGTCAATGTGTGTGCGCAACGCTTAATTCAAGAAATTGAACTTAAACTACCACTAAGTTATGTAGATTGCGAAATTATAAAATTAACAATAAAAGGTAATCAGGAGGATATTGAACGCAATGTACGTACTCAAATAAACGATTTAACTTTCCTTGACGTATATTTTAATATAATATTTTTGGAACTGATTACACTGCGATGTAACGAAATTACCAATATAATTTTGTCAAAACGTAGAGCATAATTTTTGTATAATTTTCGTCAGACACAATGTATTTTTGTACGAAAAGTTTGCGTATTAAAATAAAACTATTTTTTACTCGTAACCCAGCATATTTCTTTTTAGTCCCTTCCATAATGCAAAATTTTTGATTTTTATAAAACTCTAAACATACAAGTTCCTGTTTGTGTCTAAAGTATCTCTCTACATAATAGCAAAAGAATTTTCTTTTCAAAAGTTAATCCCGTCATATTTCTTTTTCTCTTTTCATGATACATAGTTTTTGAATTTTTAAGACAGGAAATGTACAAGTTCCTGTTTATGCCTAAAGTATCTCTACATAATAGCAAAAGAATTTTCATTCAAAAGTTAATCCTAATATATTACTTTTACTTCCTTCATAATACGTAATTTTTGATTTTTTAAGACTCGAAATATACAAGCTCCTGTTTATGCCTAAAGTATCTCTACATAATAGCAAAAAGAATTTTTTTACAAAAGTTAAACTTACTTATATTTCTTTGTTCAGCTTTCATAGTAAAAAGTGTTTGATTTTTATAACTCATGAAAATCACTCACTCCTGTTTGTTCCTTAAGTATTCTCTACATAATAGTGAAAGATTTCTCTAGCTTACAAAAGCACCTTTGTTCTGTAAGTCTGTTAACTTGTTACAAAACATACACCTGTCCGAAACGCAACCCCCCAGCCGAGCAAGACTCCCAAATCTAAGATCTGACTTCCATCATTTGTCACTTCTGACATTTTTTCGAGGGAGCTCTAGTCCCGAAATTTCAAAATCCAATAGTATACTCAGGGTAACCAATCAAGGTTCGTGGCAGCCATGGGGTAACCAATCATAACCCTCCGTTCAAAATCGTGACGACACAAACTCAGGGTACCCAATCAAGGCTCAGGGCAACCATAGGGGTGTCATTTCTCCCTCTATATCAGAGTCAAAACATACACGTTTTCTTTTTTACCTTAGGTAACACTACATAATAGCAAAAAGTTCTCTCTCGCGCTTACAAAGCATACTTGACCTATAAACCTATTGACCCAGCCATGGGGTGCCAATCAAAACGCGTCGTTCAAACTCGTGACGTCACAGCGTCTAGTCATCCCCACCAGGCCCCAGACGGGGGAAGGGGGTTAGGTTTGACACCAATCGGAGGAAGAGTGGGGTTAGGTTTGACATCAGTCCGAGGAAGAAGTTCGGGTTTGTTTTGATGCACCATGGCTGCCCCAGACAGGGGGGAAGGGGGGCAGACATCCCCCGCTGTGAGGGCGAGGAGTGGGGATTTGTTTTGACGCCCCATGGCTGCCCCTATACTACTAATATATGTAGGTACATTTGTCTAATTTCTGCTTAAGGGGATTTCTGCTAAGGGCAAGTCATGTAAATCAAAATTTTTTAGCAATTTTTTTTTCTTGCTTAAATTTTAAGAAATTTTCCGTAGAATATGAAAAAAAATAGTAGAAACCGATTTGAGAGTTCCTTCTATGTTATTTTCGTCGAAAAGTGAATGGTCGAATTGGGCGGAGCACTCATGTAGACGAGTCGGAAACTCAGTCTTTCGATCCCTCTGTAATAAATGTTAACCTGGCTGTGTTAGAATAATGTTCGAAAAACAGGAAGATCTGCTCTATGGCCCTGGAATCGCAGATTAGCAAAAAACTGCGGTAAGTTAAAATAAATTACGATTTTTTCACGATTTTGTTACTCGAACTTTAAACGCGTTTTTCTCCAAACTACTTTTTTAAAATTGGCGTGCAAGATAACTCAAAAACTATTCATCCGATTGAGTTTTCCTTGTGCATATATTTAGATAACTACTTTCCTCATAAATTGAACCTTTATTTGTAATTGTATTGTTTAAATAAATTATTTTTATTGCATAATTAACACGAAAATTTTTCGTAAAAATCAATACTTTTTTTCTACGTGTCGCCATTTTTACAATTTTGCATTATTTTCTTTAACAATAGGTTCAATCGATAACGCAAACCGTATAAAAAAGAAATCTATTTGTTTTTTTTGTTTCAGATGAATACAAGCAGCGCTACATTGCACGCCGACAAGTGACTTCAACGTCGACGCATTAGATTTACATTATTATTATTATTTATAAAATACATATTATTTTTCTGTCAAAAAATATTTTTTTAGTAGTTCAATATTACAATAACATACCCTGAAAATTTCAAAAGAATTGATTGTATAATTTCCTCAAACAAAATTCCAAAAAATCACTCAATTTTCACCGCGTTACATGACTTACCCCCCTTAAGGTGTATAATCTAACTTAAAAGCATTGTTTATCAGATGTAAACGTTGGACAAGTATTACAACCAGCATTAGGAGTTGTTCAAAGAGTATATTGTTGTGAGCGAAACACTCACAACCAATAAAATTATATTATAAATAAAGAATATAGAGTATTAAAATTATCATATAGCTCGCCGAGGAAGGCTCGCTATCACAAGGTGTCAGGTAACATATGCCTCGTGCGCTGCCGGCCGGTCATCGCACTGGGCAACGCACCAGCCACCTTAAGGAATTAGCGAAGCCAGCTTAGCAACAATCATGCCACCGGAAATGCATATCTGCATTTTGGCAATTGTTGCTAAGCTCGCAAATATTTCCCGCGCGCCGGATGCGCGCGGGAATGACCATATATGGTCATGCGGAGGGCCCGATGCCCCCACTAATAATGTAATCCGCGACACTATTTAAGCTGCTGCCGAACAGCGGCCCGTGGGATCAGTGATTAGCAATCAAGCCGATACGTACGGCCCGTACGAGTTCGGGACTTAGCCGCAAGCAAACCTCGAGCGAGCGAAGAGACGACGCGTTAACTTCGAGTCGCGCCGTATCTAATCAAGTGTAACCCGACGCAGCACCTTCGCCGACCGCCGCTATTGTACATTATAAGCAGAATAAACCGTTTTATTAAATTCACGTAAAATCAGTGAGTGAGTGATTTGAGGACCCTGCCAACAAAAGCCGCCTTTTTCCGCGAGTTCCTACTCCTTGGGCAGCAACGAATCCCTAAAGATCTTTTGTCGCACCGCAAGGTACGGCAAAAATCATTTGTTGTACCGCAAGGCGCAACAATATCATGTAAAAATTTTCAATTACATTGAAAATGTTAGTACGTTGAGAATGATTTCATGATGCACTTTCGAAAATCCCGGGAAGTGGCCAATGTCAGTCGTTTTACAACATCTGCAACTTTTTTGGATTACAAGATTCATTATATTATTATAAGTTCCATATACATTTGTTACGTCCAGCCTTATGGGTTTTTAACTTTGTCTTTTACTTAGTAGGAGGGATATTTCAGGGAGAACAGGTAAAGCAGGGAAGAACGTAACAAAACGTGTAGAATTTCTGTAGGCACACAAATTAAGAGAGGGTAGGTGCCTCGAGTCGAACGCACTTTTTATGACTCAAAAATATAGGTCAACGTGCCGATAGGCCCGCTTTAACCCGTTTCGAGTCCGTCGGTCCAAGTTTTGAGTGAACGAATTAAATCGCTTTAACTCGGGATCGGTCGTTGAAATTTAAATGAATGATGAAGTTGGTGTAAAATTAACAAAATTATTTATTCTAATAACAAATAAAATGAAAATAAAAATAAAATACAAATGAGTGCTGAAGTCGTGGTTTGACAATTTTGTAATAACGGTATAATCGAATTTTTAAACGCACAGTAAGTATGTATATAGTTGTACAAAATTATATAAGTATGTGGTGGGCGGAGAAAGGGAAACAAAGAGATTTTTGTTTTTTTAATTCTATAGTATTAACGGTAAACGCGGAGCAAAGAAATAGGCGAAGAATTTATTAAATGGTTACATGGAGAAAACAGAGATGCTTGAAATCGTAAGAGGATAAGGAATAGAGTGGGAGAGAGGGGGGGGGGGTAAAACATCTTCGAGTTTTGGAGAACTGATCGGAGAGTACGATGAAAAAGCTCGAGATTCGCATACTGGTTCGTGTAAGTGTGTGGGAACTTGAGATTCGCACACGGGAGCCTCAAGCTCGTGTAAGTGTGTGGGAACTTAAGATTCGCACACGGGAGCCAGGTTCGTGTGAGTGTGAGGGAATTATTATTTATAAATAATAGGAGAGTGTCTTAAAGAATTAAAACGGAAGGGAGTAGATGAGTAACGCAAAAACAAAAGAAAGAAATTGTAATTGTAGGACTTATTCATTACTGGTTCTCGAACAAATTAATCTGTAGGAATCAAAGAGATTTCTTGACCGGATGGAACGGCCCTAAAGTTTACTCGCGCACTGATTCTACATGATTATTTCTTTCAACTACTTTTCTCGTTACCGATTACTAACTAACTCGCTACTAACTCAACTGACAATTGACTATTAACTAACTCTCTTACTCATTGACCAACTAACTGACTCGTTTTTTTCAAGATTTGGTATTATATATATAGAGTTTTACAAGGGGAGGATCCAGATGTAGGTGGTTCAAATATTCTAATTGGTAGGACTCTTTTTCAGGATTGTGTGGTGGGTGAATTTTAAGTTTTCTTATTGGAGAAATAGTTTTTCTTTTTTGCCCAATCATACGTTGAGTAATCTGTCGAAAGTTTTTCTGTTTCCTCCCACATACCTTTAATTTTATCGAAGGGATCCGACCTATCGCATAGGTTATCTTCCCTTTGGATTTAAAAGATAAATAATTCTTTATCGTGCTAGACGTGTGACAGTATTGTTTGCAGATGGAGGAAACGGTTATTTATTTTTTGCTAATGTTTGGATTCTTTATTCCTCATTTTTTGTGAAGAAACGTGAAACTTTGCTTCGAACCCGAGTTCGTATTTTTTTGTATTCTACCTTCAAAATTTATTGTTTGTTGACTCAATATTCAAAAGGTTGAAATTATCAACTTGGTCGTTTTGTCCATCCATGTTTGTCATCACGTTTCTAACAGACTAATCCTAGACGCATAAACGGAATTTCTTTTGTAATCTTATTTGTTTCTTCGAAGAAGAGAAATCGTGGAGTCTGCCGGACGTAACACTCAACTACATGAGAATTCACACAAAAATAATACAAAAGTACAAAACAAACACAATATCGAAAAAAAGGTTTTTTATTTACTTTACTACAGAATCTCTGTCACATGTATACACCCGTCGATAGCGTATCGGTCACTGGTTTGGCAATTATAGTGACATGAACCATAACCTATGTGCTTTAAGAGCGCGATCTTTCTAGAACTAATAGCAGTTATAACCAATGATCCACTGTACCCCTTGAGCCACTGTGCTCCACGCTCTCCTACCAAACCACTGACGCTGAACAACCGTTCAACGGATACACTACTGGGTAGTGCAGTGTTGTGATTAATAAAAAATTTTTTAATTTGAGGAAAACCATTTAGCATTTTAATTTGAGTATTTTTTGAAATTAAAAATCAATGCAATTCATCTTGAACAGATTCAGTATATCTGTTTCTATATTGAACGACGAAATTTCGGAGGCGGAGGCGGAATTTGTCATCCAATATAACCTTAAAGTTCGTAGTTCATGAATTAACCGGCGACCATACTGCGAACAGCGCGTGCCATATTTTGACCCCCACCACTGGAGTTCAGTCTCTTATTCTCTAGTTTTCTTGCTTTCTACCAGACGGCAAGTATTTCCACGTTTATGTACCAGCCATATATTTAAAAGTAATGATAAAAGTAACGGTGTTTCGTTACTCGTTACAAAAGAAAATATAACGTCGTTACTTTTTCGTTACTAAAAAAGAAAAGTTCGTAAAAAAAAATTAAGTTGACATACAAATGATCTTCAAATTTGATTCCAAGATCAAGGCCAAAGTCACGTTATTAAATATATATAATACTATTAATTAGTAAGTAAAATACAAGTATAAGCAAATTACATTCGAAAGAATTATAGAAATTAGTCTTGTAATAGCAAATAATCCATAACCCTGAACACAGGCAACATAACTTTACACGTCAATTACATTTACGTATTACGTCAAACATTAAATTTAATTACATTATTTGAAAGCCATATTCAAGTTCTTCAAGTTATATTAAAAAAAGATTAATATCCAACATACACTCACAAGGGAACGGACAGAACTGTCCCTCACCGATTTTAATGAGCTTTGGATATGTTATAGAACATAAAAAAATATTAGACCCATATTTTTTTTATCTGCGTATCTCGACGTTTAGGGGTTGAAACCACCCCTCGAAAATGACGCATTTTTTCGTTTTTTTGCGAATATCTTTGAAAATAGAAGGTTTATGAAAAAATGTTCTATACGAAAGTTTTATGGCATTTTATATTCTTTACAATAGTATATTTATATTTTTTAAAAATTTCAAATTTTTTAATTTATTCCACCCCCACCCCTTTTTTTCAACATTTTAAAAATTTTGTAAGGACAAAAATTAAAGAGCATTAAAAGCCGAATCCACCCATATATAATAACATATAGGTTCCATCATTCTCAATTATTAGCAAAACGAGACAGTAATCTCGCGCTATAGGTGCCGCGCTAGAAGTAGTGTTGCGTTATTTCTTTAGTCGCGCTCAATACCTGCCTCTTCTGCGTATATTTTTATATTAAAACATAAAAATGGATTAATCTTAATTATATAATACGCAACGTATTACACAATATAAAGCATAAATGCATATATATAACAAAAGTAGTATATATATACGTATGTGCCTACGTACATTTTCATTGTTACAAATGCGAATATAAATTAATATGAAGCAAAATATTTTTTAACATTTAAAACTGCAAATACAATATAACATAATATATAAAATCAAGAGAAAAATATAAAACATAAACTGCAATAACTATTTGCATAATTATATTATTTACACTATATGCACGTAGCACGCTCTGATAATAAAGATAATATAAGTATATAAATATATAATTTAATTTAATCTGAAGTTTGAAAATACATTTATACGGATGTATATATACATTTTGCATACGACCCGGACAAATAACTTTAATATCAGTGTTGATAGAGAGACCGGTTGTTTTCGCGCAAGCGCATCACGTGAGGCTTCAATAAAATATTCATTAGTAATAAGAAGGAGATATTTGATCCCGATACAATTTTTTTGCAAATTTATAAAAACGTGAACACATTTCACACATTAAACACGCATGTATATTTTTTCGTATTAAATAGAATAATTTATAAATATTGTATTTTATTTGATAAATACTGGTAAGATTTTTTGCAAAATTGTATGGGGACCAAACATTTCCTTCCTATTACTGATACTTTATTGAAGCCTCACGCCTGCGCAAGAACAACCAATCCGTCTATCACTGTTGCTAAATTTATACGCCGGTGTCGTGTGCAAGATGTATGATCAAAGATCTCCTTCCTATTACTAATGGATATTTTACAGAAACCTCACGTGATGCGCTTGCGCGAAAACAACCGGTCCCTCTATCAACACTGATATTAAAGTTATTTGTCCGTGTCGTATGCAAAATGTATATATACATCCGTATAAATGTATTTTCAAACTTCAGATTAAATTAAATTATATTCTTATATACTTATATTATCTTTATTATCAGAGCGTGCTACGTGCATATAGTGTAAATAATATTGTTACACGCACTCCCGATCGAAATAAATTGTTACACCACTGAGAACTCACACGGCTCTTTAATGCAACACAAATACAAGAACACAGTAATTGAATGCCAAGAAATACGTCCGAACAGTTTGACAGCTCCGAATCTAGTCTAAAAGCACTTGTTTTACAACAGCCCGTCGTCAAGGAACGCCACGCGGCCTACTCAGTAATCGTCCAGCAGCGCGGGCGTAACACTACCCTCTCTCTTCAAGATTGTCGTCCCGACAATCCGAAAAGGGTAGTCCCAAGGCAGTCTTCCGTTCCCTTGACTAGGACACAAAAGTTCCAGGACGGCCTCTTGCTCTCCCTGAGCTTTGCCTCAGGTTACCGAGCGCCGCTTCTAAATAAGTCCTAATTGTCTTCAGGAAAATCCAGGACCTCCATCCTTTCCAAAAGTCCTTTTAGAACCACCATTCGGCATTCTCTGAGGGACCTCTCTCTCCCTCGGCCGACTCCTGAGTGAACTCCACTCCTCCGAGTTCTCGTCTACTGGATTTGATCTAAACGCTGCTCTCCACGCTTCAGCCGACGTCGCCGTTCCTCTTCGGACAAGAGGGGGGTAACCACCGTGGACCCGTCGTCCTGAAAGGACTCCTCTAGTCCCTGCCTCGGCATTTGCCCTTCGCCCCACGGGAAAACCACGGCTCAAAAACCGTGGGTGAGGCAGTCTTCATTTAATCACAAAAAAATTTTCTTGTGAAAAAAGAAAAGAAACTGATCCCACGTCGAAAGGATCTCGCTCACTTTCCAGGAAAGCTTGTAAAGCATCTCTCGTTTCGTAATTTTCTCTTTCCCTGAAAAGAAAATAAAACAACAAGCAACAAACTTCTCCGATTTAAAAAAAAAAACAATTCTATTTTTTTGTCAACGTCTCGTTTCCTTTTATTATTTTCTATTTCGGGCTCCGACTCACCTAACGCACCAATTTCCTCTTATAAAAAGGAGCTAACCTATCTGAATGAACTATCTTTCTTCTATGTTTCGGAGTTTTCTGAATACAATAAACTACTTCGCTCAATTTCCTAACAATAGAATAAGGTCCCTCCCAATCACTTTGTAATTTAGGAGCCTTCCTCTTTACTTTTCGGGAAATGAAGAACCAGACCTTCTGCCCCTCCTGGAATAAAATATGTCTAGCTCTGCGATCATAGCGAGACTTAACACGTGAAGATCGAATATCTAATCTTTTTTTAACACTCGCATGAAATCCTCCATTTTCATTGAAAATCCTTAACGAAATCTTCCGCAGTATGAGGATCTTCCTCCAAGATTCAGGGGGTTTCCCTCGTAACAAATCCAAGGGCAATCTAAGATCTCGCGCAAAATACAACTCTGCCGGAGTCACTCCAGTAGCCTCATGCTTCGAGGTTCTATAGGCCAAAAGAAACATAGGAATCCAACGATCCCAATCCTTCTGATTTGAAGAAATATACTTCGCCAAATAATTAGTAATGGTTTGATGTTGTCTTTCAACCTGACCATCCGATTGAGGATGCAAGGCAGTAGTCCTTGTCTTTCTAATTCCGAAAAGTTCCATGAGTTCAGTAAAAAGCTTGGACTCAAAATTTCTTCCCTGATCCGTATGAACTTCGAAAGGTGTCCCATGCCTGGAAACAATTTGATTAACAAAAATCTCCGCCACTGTTTTCGCTCTAATATTTCTCAAGGGAAAAGCTTCTACCCATTTGGTAAAACAGTCAACTATACAAGCAAATACTTATTTCCAAAAGAAGTAATGGAAAAAGGACCAAAAATATCCATTTGAACCCTTTCGAACGGAGTTCCAACATTGAAGATCTGCAAAGGGGATTTTCCCTTTCCCAAGGGGCCCTTTCTTGCCACACACACTTCACAGGATTTACACCAGTCCTCTACATCTTGTTTACACAAAGCCCAGTAAAACCACTTCCTAATTTTCTCCAAGGTCTTATTTACCCCGAAATGTTCTCCCGTCAAAGAATCATGGGCTTTCTCTAAAATTTCTTTAACGCGGGACTTTTACGTGGGACTAATAATTGAAGAAAGCTAGATTTCAAATTTGGAGCATACCAACTCTTATAAAAGACACCATTCTTAAGATTTATAACGTCCCAATACGACAAGTAAATACGGGTAGAAACATCCGAAACTTCCGTGCGTAAAGGACGTACTCCTGTTTCCTTACCGCGAAAAATTACCGACAAACTAGGATCCTCTTTCTGTTCCCTTTGCCATTCTTCTAAATTTTCTTCAGCCAAGGTAATACGAGCAATAGTTTTCCTCGACTCTCGAGCACAATTTTCTTCGATCTTAGCACAATATCTACAACCTTGAGATTCACAGTGACGTCTAGATAGTCCATCGGCATTTCCGTGAAACTGTCCTTTCCGAAAAACAATTTCAAATTCAAATTGTTGGAGTCTCTCCAACCAACGCGCGAGCTGTCCTTCAAGATCTCTGAAAGACAAAAGCCATCTAAGGGAAACGTGATCTGTACGAATCAAAAATTTTCGTCCCAAGAGGTAATGACGGAAAGCTTTGATTGCTTCAACTATCGCCAAAAGTTCTCGACGCGTAACGCAATAATTCCTCTCGGCTTTATTCAAAACGCGATTAAAATAGGCTATAACTCGTTCCTTTGCATCCTGTTTCTGGGAAAGAACTGCACCAATACCGATATTAGAAGCATCGGTATCTAAAATGAATTTCTCTTCCTCCCGCGGAAAAGAAAGCATAGGAGAAAAAGATAACACGCGTTTCAATTCGTCAAAAGCATTTTGACATTCTTCTCCCCAAGAAAATTTAACTTTATCTTCCGTTAATGCATAAAGAGGTTTCGAAATAAAAGAAAAACCTTTAACAAATTTGCGATAATACGAACAAAAACCTAAGAAGCTACGCAATTGCTTCTTAGTATGCGGAACTGGCCAGTCTTTTACTGCGGAAATCTTTTCCGGATCTGTAACTACCCCCTCGGCAGAAATTATATGACCCAGATATTTAACATTTTTTCTGAAAAAAACACATTTCTCCGGATTAATTCTTAAATTTGCTTCCCGAATTCGCTGAAAGACTTTACTAAGATTCTCTAACATTTCTTCAAAACTTTTTCCAAAAATAATCACATCATCAAGATAAACTAAACAAATTTTCGTTAACATGTCTTTTAAAATTTTTTCCATTAGGCGCTGAAAAGTTGCGGGGGCATTACATAATCCAAAGGGCATTACAGTAAACTGCCAAAGCCTTTTACCGACAGAGAAAGCAGTTTTCTCCCTATCTTCCGGACGAATTTTAACCTGCCAGTAACCGCTTTTCAAATCAAGCGTAGTAAACCAAACATTACCTTGATCAAAAATGTCATCGATCCGAGGAAGAGGAAAGGAGTCTTTAATCGTAACCGCATTTAATTTCCGGAAGTCCACACAAAATCTCAATGCTCCATTTTTTTCGTAACCAACACCGCAGGGGAAACCCAAGGACTTTGAGATTCCTCTATTACGCCATGTTTTTTCATCTCCTCTATTATTCCATAAACTTCGTCTCTCATATGATAAGGAATACGTCGGGGAACCTGTTTTATGGGGGGAGAATCTTCAATATTTATAGAATGACAAATAATATCACAATTTCCTGCAATTATTTCTTCGGAAAATATATCCTGAAATTCATTTAATAGACCAGCAAAAATTTCCTTCTGAGAATCAACAAGATTTTCAGAATTTTTTTCAATGAGCTCCCTTAAGACAGAAGGGACAGAAACAACACGAGAACAATTAAAATTCTTTTCTTTTTTTGATTTAGAATTTCCAAAGGCGGATTCAAAAACATTTTCTAAACTAACCTTTTTAAGAAAGTCAACAACCCCTAGTAAACAATCGTCATGAATTTCCGCCACGAACATAGGAATCTTCAAAGAATATTTACCAATAAGAATATCAACCGAAATTTTATTTTTGCAAAGAATCTTTTCTCCGGTAGGATATCTCAAAAAACAATTTACCGTTTCCAACTTTTCTCCATAGTCTTTTACTAATTTTCTATTTACAATAGAGATGTCAGAGCCCGTATCAATCTTAAAGGAGCAACGTTTTTCATTAAGCATTCCTTCATAACAAAAATAAGAATCATTATCATTATTAAAACTAAGAGAACGATAAACACAATAATCTTTATTCAAATTATAATTAGAACGAAAAATAATCGGGGCATTACCCTTCGGAGTTGAACTCGCCCCAAAAAGCTCAACTAAGCCGCGTTTCCCTTCGCGTCGGGACACTCAAAACGGAAATGTCCTGTTTTTCCATACGCCCAACATTCTTTATCTTTGGCTGCAGATTTGAGGCCGCGCCAATTTTTTCGGAACCCCCCTTCCTCCGATTTCTCACCCCCAACACTTCGCGCGTCCTTTCTCTCCTCCCTCTCAAAATTTCTCCTAAAACGATCAAAATTTCTCCCGAATTTTTCTTTTCTTTCAAAATTCGCCTCTTGAATGATTTCGATAGCTTTGGCTCTCTCCACGGCCGCTTTCAAAGAAGAAATCCCTTCCAGCTGGAGAGTTCTTCTAAGAAAATTATTGGAAACGGCGGAAATGAATTGCGAACATGCAATCTTATCCCGCACCGAAAAAGGGCACTCCGGATATGCTAAACGCGAAAGTCTTTCCAACTCAGCTCCAAAAGCAGCCAAGCTTTCCCCGGATTTTTGTTTTCTATTGGTAAAAAGAGAATAAGAATTTTGAGTAAAAATTCCCTCCCCGAAACGCAACTCAAGCTTTGATTTTAATTCTTCAAAACTAAAAACTTCTACGTCCTCTAACGATTCCAAAACCGTTCGCGCTTCCCCCCTTAAACTCGCGGCCAAAGCTACAGATTTCGACGCGTTGTCCCAGAGGTTCGCGCGTGCGATTAGGAGAAACTGAGAGAGGAACTCCCGCAGCGGAACCGTCCCGTCAAAAGTGTCAGGCTTCAATTTGAAACCCAACTTCGTTCGCGCACGATTCCCGCACGTGTCCCCCGCGGTTCCCAATACGTTATCGCCCGAGGCTCTATTAATAGAAGGACTTAGCTGAAAATTTCGTAAACGAGAAAGCTCCTCTTTTCTCTGCCGCAGCAACACTACAAATTCCGACTCCCTACGCGCTTGTTCCTCACGCATCGTACGCATCTCCTGGAGAACTGCCTGCAGTACCGCCGTCTCCGACATCGTAGATTCAGAAGTCTGCTCTCGAGCCCTTTTTCTTGTAGTGGGCATTTCGGTTCCCTCCTCAATAGAAATATCTCGCGGGCTCGGACGTGTCGGAGTCCTCGAAACCATCCGGACTCTCTCTCTCTCTCCTTTAAGCTCGTTCCGATATCCGCTCGTCCGATCCCGGACGAGCCCCCAAAATGTTACACGCACTCCCGATCGAAATAAATTATTACACCACTGAGAACTCACACGGCTCTTTAATGCAACACAAATACAAGAACACAGTAATTGAATGCCAAGAAATACGTCCGAACAGTTTGACAGCTCCGAATCTAGTCTAAAGGCACTTGTTTTACAACAACAGCCCGTCGTCAAGGAACGCCACGCGGCCTACTCAGGGTGCGTTCCGAAATCTACTGCCAGTACTGACAGTACTGTTTTTTCGTTCCGAAATCGTTTTCAGCGTGCTGTCAGCAACTGTAAATTACTATCTATTCTACAAAAATAGACCCTAGGGAATTACTGACTTCCGGCTAATTTTACACATTGTCCGGAGGTAGTGCAAATTCAGTAAAGCATATGGCCGCCGTCCGCCGTACATTAATGTGTATAATTAAAATTGACGAGATTGTTAAAAAATTAATTGTAACAATGGAAACTGTTCGATACGAACTTATTGATGGCGACAATAACATTTATGAAGTGTTTCTGAAAATCACGCGATGATTATATCACACAATATTTTGTTCAATAATGAAATAATAGAAAAATTCTATTTTTTTATTATAATTCCTACCTAAAATGTGCTTTGAATCCTTCATCCGAAAGTAAAGCAATAACATTTTCAATATAATTTTTTATGCGTGGCCTTAATTCCAATGGTCTACGCTTAGTAATCATGTTTAAGACATTTAGAATTTCTTCCTCATCGTCTGATGAACTGTCACTGTCACTATTAATAACATTCACAATACCTTGCACTGCAATTATAATTGCATTGACATTTGCCATAATTAGATTGTATAAAGTTAGGTTTTTATGATGGCATCAACAGTTGCTGATTTGACTGTAAACGCATTCCGTTTTTTAGTGTTGCCAGTATTCACTGGCGTTTCGGAACAGCTCAAACCCAGTAACTTCAGTAGCAGTACTGTCAGTACTGTCAGTAGATTTCGGAACGCACCCTCAGTAATCGTCCAGCAGCGCGGGCGTAACAATATAATTATGCAAATAGTTATTGCAGTTTATGTTTTATATTTTTCTCTTGATTTTATATATTTTGTTATATTGTATTTGCAGTTTTAAATGTTAAAAAATATTTTGCTTTATATTAATTTATATTCGCATTTGTAATCATGAAAATGTACGTAGGCACATACGTATATATATGCTACTTTTGTTATATATATGCATTTATGCTTTATATTGTGTAATCCGTTGCGTATTATATAATTAACATTAATCCATTTTTGTTTTAATATAAAAATATACGCAGAAGAGGCAGTTATTGAGTGTGACGCGACTAAAGAAATAACGCAACACTATTTTTAACGCGACACCTATAGCGCGAGATTACTATCTCGTTTTGCTAATAATTGAGAATGATGGAACCCATATGTTATTATATATGGATGGATTCGGCTTTTAATGCTCTTTAATTTTTGTTCTTACAAAATTTTTAAAATGTTGAAAAAAAAGGGGTGGGGGTGGGATAAATTAAAAAATTTAAAATTTTTTAAAAATGTAAATATACTATTGTAAAGAGTATAAAATGCCATAAAACTTTCGTATAAAACATTTTTTCATAAACTTTATATTTTCAAAGATATTCGCAAAAAACGAAAAAATTCGTTATTTTCGAGGGGTGGTTTCAACCCCTAAACGTCGAGATACGCAGATAAAAAAAATATGGGTCTAATATTTTTTTACGTTCTACAACATATCCAAAGCTCACTAAAATCGATGAGGGACAGTTCTGTCCGTTCCCTTGTCAGTCAAAAAAAAAGCGGTACACGCTAAAATTTGTCAAAAAATCACTAAACTTCCAACAACGATAACTACGCAAGTAATAAAGATAGGAAGGTTTCTAAAAAGATAAATTAAAGCTTCAAATGTCTACTTTAAGAATCGATTTATTAAAATTTTGCGTAATAATTTTCAAAATGGCGTATGACAAAGCAAGAGCATGCGAAATTGAAAAATATTGATCCGAGTTTGCGACAATCCATGGCGTGAGGCAAGTGTCGCATTTTAATTGGATAAAAAGCATGCGATAGAACAGAGTTTTCCATTCAAATTTACTCGTCCCGATACGATGATTTTTCGCTGAGATATGCGCATTTAAAGTAAATAACTGTATTTTTATTCAAATGCGCATATCTCAGCGAAAAATCATCGTATCGAGACGAGTAAAAAAGCATTTTAAAGGAGAGACTCTGTACTATCTCACGCTTTTTATCCCATTAAGTTGCGACACTTGCCTCATGCCATGGATCGTCGCAAACTCGGATCAATATTTTTCAATTTCGCATGCTCTCGCTTTGTCATACGCCATTTTGAAAAAAATTATTACGCAAAATTTTAATAAATCGATTCTTAAAGTAGACATTTAAAGCTTTAATTTGTTTTTTTAGAAACTTCCCTATCTTTATTACTCGCGTAGTTATTGTTGTTGGAAGTTTAGTGATTTTTTGACAAATTTTAGGTGTACCGTTTTTTTTCAACTGAGTGTATTTCTCAAAATGACGTAAAGAATACACACTTATAAAACTGTTTAAATTAGTTACCTACAATAATGAAATTTACTTTTATAATACAATAAACATTCACGACTATTAGTATAACGTAACTATTGGTATAATGTATAAACAATATCTAAAGAAATAATTGAGATGGTTATCTCCAAAATTCTCTATAATGTATATAAAATATTATAAATTTCTACATTTAGTCTTCTTTCTCTATTTGAAATTTATTTTTGTTTATGACGATTTACAAAAGAAATATTAAAATGCATTTTTTTTATACTCTACATAAAATATCCGAAAATTATTAATTTAAATTAATGAAATCAACACAAAAATTTGAATAATAACAATAAAAACTTTTATTTAAAAAATTCTTTATATTTTTTTATTTATCCGAAAATATGTTATTTGCATAAAAAGCTTATCCACTTTGAAAACATTGTTTAACTCTTAAAGAACCTTATCTATTTTATTACTAAACTTTTTTGCATTTAGTAATGAATCATATTAAACAATAGAAAAAATGACATACTACTATTAAATATCTGATAGCTATTGGTAAAAAAGTGACCACCAGAATCTGCAAAACAAATTTAAAAGTATCATTTGATACTTTTCTGAATGTTTCAAAAAGTATATCTTTGATGCATTAATTTATATTTACAAACATTTATATCTTCCACATATAAGTAGTGTTTCGTTATTAAACGCAAGAATTAATAATTTTTTTTTTTAATGGACACGGTTCTTTCTTTTAAAGCTTTATTCAAATTAATATGTAATGTAATTAAATTCAAAATTACAATATCCACAGCCGCTAAAAAGCCGAAAAGATCCTCAGAAGGTTTGATTACTTGGAAAGTAATCGAGACGAAAATGCCATGGAGTTTGATGTTCCTATTGGGTGGCGGTTTCGCAATATCGAGAGGAAGTGTTGCATCTAGTATGGCAAAACAAATTGGTGAAGCTCTAGTACCACTTCGTTACTTACCACCTATTATAATACTTTCCATAGTGTGCTTCTTTGAAGGCCTCTTGACAGAATTTACTTCAAATGTGGGTGTCGCAAATATTACTCTACCGGTGATAGCGCAAATGGTAAATTATATTCATATGTATGAAAAAATATGAAAAAATATACGTGTCTTACGTAAAATAGTTAAAAAAAGAGAGTTTATGGAATAATTAATGTAAAACAAATGTTTAATAAATATGAAATAAATATTATTTGTACAATAAACACTAATAATATAAAAATAATTAAAAATAAATATTTAATAGACATTTAAAAAATATTGCGTGTTTATTGGGGGATAGCGTATATACGGAAACATTTATAATTGATTCTTGAAAATGATTTCGTAACATAACTTTAATATACACAGTTTAATTTAGAAAAAAAACTTAATTTGTCGAAAAAAAATTTTTTAATTTGAAAAAAATTAATAAAAGTTTTATTAAACAAAAAAATTAAATAAATTTTGTGTTTTTTACAACTTTAAAGTACTTTTGAAACTGTACAACTTTCATTAAAAAAATGTTTTTTTATTTTTCATACTTTTAACGATATTTGCTCCGAAAAAAATTATTCTTTTCAAAGAGGTGTTTTACACTGCAAACATAAAATTCTATTCTGCTTTTTAGAAATAATTAACAAGGGAAGTATCACAAGTGTCAGAAGCCAATTTGATTCTCCTTGAAAATGTTGTCAAACATACAAATCTAAAAGACGCGTATTTTTTTATGTGCGGAATTTTATGTTTGGAGGGTAAAACACCCCTTTGAAAAGAATAATTTTTTTCGGAGCAATTATCGTCAAAAGTATAAAAAATAGAAAAAATTTGTTTTAAATAAATGTTGTACAGTTTCAAGAGTACTTTAAAGTTGAAAAACACAAAATTTTTTAATTTTTTTGTTTAACAAAATTTTACCAATTTTTTTCAAATTAAAAAAATTTTTTTCGACAAATTAAAAGTTTTTTTCTAAATTAAACTGTGTATATTAAAGTTACGTTACGAAATATCATTTTCAAGAATCAATTATAAATGTTTCCGTATATACGCTATCCCCTAATGAACACTTATTTGTTAAATGTCTTAAATATTTATTTTTAATTATTTTTACATTATTAGTGTTTATTGTACAAATAATATTTATTTCATATTTATTAAACATTTGTTTTAAACTAATTATTTGTTTCAAATAATAAATTAGAAAAATGTTTATAAAACGTTTATTTAATATTTATAAGTTATTAATTTTTTATTAAAAATAATGGTTTAAGAAAATTACACGGGCACACAAAAAAAATTAGTTAATCCGGCGGACCAGAATAGTCAATCCTTATGTATTTTGACACACTGAATCCAATCCAAGGTCTGAATTGCAAATTAGCTTATATTTTCTAACTTCAAAAAAATTTTAATGTTGATCCGACGGATCAAACTAGTCTATCCTTATGTATTTTGACCCGTTGAATCGGAATCGAAGATCAGAATTTCAGAATTGACTCATTTTTTCCTAACCTCAAAAAAAACATCTTGTAAAAGCAGTTTGGGTAACAAATGTATAATCCAGAGCGTGCAAGCTTGTGTAACTACATTACCCGGGGAAAATTCAATACGTATGACAAGTCTGAGCTTCTATGAATAAATAGCGTAAAAAATTCGCTCCCTTTTTTTATTATATTGTAACGCGCGCGACTATGGAAATGAAGAGACACTCTTTCGTGCAAAGCAACTTTATTACAAGCGTTTCCGATATACGTCTTCATAAGCTCACGGTCAGTTCCCAATTGTTTATTTATAAGAATTTATCCCGTTGCCCCGGCTCCAGACATCTGATCGCCGCCGCCAATCGATATCGCCGATTCGACAGTTGACTCGCGGACGGAGAGTATACCGGACAGCGCGCGTAACACTGCCCTCCCTCTTCAAGATTGTCGTTTCGACAATCCGGAAGGCAGTTTAACGCGATGTGCAGAATTGGGTGCTCAGGGTTCCAGAACGATTTCCTGCCCTCGTGCTACTGCAACGGGTTACCGAGCCATGTCCACCCTAGCATGCCTCCTTTTTACTAGACCTCTTCGTGTGTCCTTCCCCGTAGTGCTGGCCAGGTTCCTTCGCGGAGACTTTCTCACACGATCCCAGTACTCTGCTGCCCGTGCTCTCCTTTTATCTTGAGCCTTGAGCGCTTCTTGCTTTTTTCTTCGGGATCAGAGGGGGAAATAACTTCCATGGACCCTATGATTTTAGCTCTCTGTCCCCTGCCTCGGCATTTGCCCAAAGTCCCACGGGAAAACCACGGTCAAAAACCGTGAGAGAGGCAGTTTTGAAAGTAGTTCCAAATTTCGATCTTTTCCTTCTCAGACCAGCTTTCCTTTCCGTAACTGTAACATAACGTAAAACAAACGCAAAAAAACTAACAAACAATAACTTTTAAAACAAAACATTTTTTTCTTTCTTCCAATTCGTACGCGTACAGGCTCAGACTCGTATCGGCCCTAAAAAAAGAAAAGTTATAAATTGACCAAACTAATCTCTTTCCTGAAAAAGGACTAAACAATCTGCATGAACAACTTTATTCTTAGAACGACTTCTCAATACAATAAAACATCTCCCAGTTTCTCTCCATGGTCCCTCCCAAGGACTTTGCAGTTTAGGAGCTCTTCTTGCAACACAACAAGGATTGTAAAACCAGACCTTCTGCCCTGGTTCGAAATGCACTTGCCTAGTCCGACGATCATAACAAGATTTTGCACTTTTAAGGGTCCATTCTGGACCCTTAGTTAGATAAGTCAAAAAAAAGGCAATATGAAATATTTATTTACATCAAATGCGAATTTCAAATGTAAATGTTTTCTGTTTGTGACAGAACTTTTTGAAAAAAAGTTTTGAAAATGTTGTCGGCTGATGTTTTTAATATTATTTGATTAAATAATTTAATTAGTATTGATTTTATTTATTAATTTACTTATACATAAAACGTATTTCAGAAACACATATTTTTTATTGATATAAATGATGTTTTATCGAATTTACAACTGATATTACTTTTTGTCAATTAAATTGGACTCGATTTAAGAATACAGTAACAAATATTAATAGAGATTTCACAGATTTATACTTGTTCGGTACCATACCGTTTAGCGATACTCGTCAAAGCGACCGGCCGACCGCTTAGTTGCGCCGCGCCTGACAGCGCGAGCTTCACAGCCTGTGGTTGGAAGGTTTCAAAGACTTACCATTTGAAAACTATTGATCCCTCAAGATTTTGCTACTGACATTTTCGACTCAGTTTTTCATGAGGAATACGTACATGCCGGCTCCTCCGGTTAATTTGGAACACCCTGTATATATATATGTTAAAAAAGACTGGATGTGATTTGTTGAAAATTGTGTGAGTTATTACTTCCGCCAAGTCGAAAATGTGATTTTCGGGAAAATGCGTTTAAAATTTCAAGTTAAGTTTTCACTGATATAAATATTTATATGTGGATACTTACAGCTAATCAGTTATTCCAGGCCCATAGAGTATCCCTTCAGCTTCCTCGAAATTGCGCAGGGTATTCAAATTCTCGTTAGTTCGGGCCATTCTTTGCTTCACGGATTGGTAGGACGTTCGTCGCTTCTTTTATGCGCTCTGCGTCACGATTACAGGCATATAGGTCTGCATATGGGCCGATGGTGATGCCCATAGTTTCCATAATTTTCAAAATAGGTTTGAAACCTTCATTGAAAATACAGGTGGCTAGAAATGCGGCTATTTGAATAATATTAGAACCGCAGAAAACGTGTTTTGGTGCAAATTGCCAAATAGTTTTGTTGAAACTCTCATTATTATTTTGAGTAAATCCTCCACGACAACGAATCAGTAAATCATGCGATGACAAATTTTCATAAATCGTTCGAATTACTTCCTGCACTTTAGAGTCGAGAGGAGGGGGGTGACAGTAACTGCTCAAAGTTCCAGCCGCTTCAGCTTGCCGTCACTTGCATCATGAATCCGGTCCGCTTGGACAACGTTTGTGCATAGGTTTCTTGTTCGTTGAAATTTTGTGTTCAAAAGTAGTCCACACGTCATTAATCATTTTTTCAACGTCATTCGGGTTACATCTTATTGCGAGTCCATAATAAGTAGTCAATTTGTTTATAAATTTGTCTGTCAGTTTTCCGGTACCTGGTCCACCTATGACAATAATGTCCAATCACAGTTACCACACCAAACAGAAAAGAAAAACCACATTGCTCTATGTTCCATCTCCTGATATGATGAGTTTATTTTCTTCATTTCCATTCGCAGCATTTTTTTCTTTTTCCTGGCAACCTGCTTTTTTGATGACTTCATTGTATACTGCGCTTGCAGAAACGAATATATTATCGACCGCAGAGTAATACGTTGATATGCTCATATTTTTTCCAAGATCCATCAAACCCAAAAAAGTATTGATTCCACTTACAAGGGAACCTCGCGAACCCGAAAATTCTGATTTTAATGAAACTTGGCATAAATGTAGAGGGGGTGAATACATGAATTTAGAAATTAAAAGTTGGTGCTTATAAACGGTTTAAAGGGTTGAAACCACTCTTCAAAAATTTTGAGTTTTTGCCTTTTCTCGATATATCTCGTAAACTAAACAAAATATTAAAAAATGTTTCATACAAAAGTTTTACAGTATAAATACCTCTATTTAACTATGTTATTTATTTTTAAAAACAAATTTTTTTTCAAAAACAAATTTTTTTTCTTTGAAAAAGAATTTTTTTTTGAAAAAATAAATATAATAGTTGAATAGAGATATTCATGCCGTAAAACTTTTGTATGAAACATTTTTTAATATTTTGTTTAGTTTACGAGATATATCGAGAAAATGCAAAAACGTCTCAACTTTGAAGCGTGCTTTCACCCCTTCAAGCCGCTTTTGAACCAAAATAAAACATTTCTAAATTAATGTATTTACCCCCTCTACATTTATGCCAAGCTTCATTAAAATCAGAAAATTTTCTGTTTGGTCTTATAAACGGTTTGAAGGAGTGAAACTACCCTTCAAAGGTTGAGATATTTTTACCTTTTCTCGATATATCTCGTAAACTAAACAAAATAAAAAAAAATGTTTTATACAAAAGTTTTACAGCATAAATACCTCCATTTAACTACGCTGTTTATTTTTTGAAAAAAAAATTTTTTTTTAATTAAGATAAATTTTCAATAAAATTGACTTTTATGTATATAGCATTTATAAAGTAATTATATTATCTTATACTACGTTCTATTTATATCATCTACGTGTATCTTATATATGTTATATATTACCTACGTTATAGTACTATACATTTATATTATCTGCATCCTTGTATGTATTAGTTTTTATCTAACAGTTGCGCAATATTAGTAGTCACGTTGCTTTCACACAGTGTTCATTCTCTCTACGTCACATATTTCACATTCAAGTTTTATATTCGTCATGTCACGGTATGTATCATATATGAAATCACGTATTAATAAAAGTTTGGTATCTTTATTAATGGTGTTACGCGTTATTTTCACATCAGTGTCAAGTCTAACGTGTGTTTGATCAGTACATCAGTATCACATCTAACATGTGCTTGATTTTTCTTGTTAGATTGTTTTTAATTAAGCGAAGTATAATGTTACACATCCCAGCAAACACAAAGTTACATGTAACGTGCCTGTTAGTTATAATTTCTCACTCAATAATGTAATTGTAATATAACACACGTGTTATATTACAATTACATTGTTGAGTGGGAAATTATAACTAACAGGCACGTTACATGTAACTTTGTGTTTGCTGGGATAAATGTTGCGAATGTTCTTAATATGTTAATTATTTAATTTCAAATTACACATATTCCACCAACGCCTATAAATGAAAGAGAAATACAATTACGTGATGTGATAAAGGATATTATAACAAATGCAGTGAATGACTTATCATTTGATGTACACACTCATTTTGCTTTAAAATTTTAAAATTATTTGGAAGTGGATTTACCTGACATAGAATATGTAACAGATAAAGTGGAAGAATTTTTAGAAAATGATAATGTTGATTATGAACCTGATAATGAATATAATTGTGAATCAGAAGACGAAATTTTAAATAGTAGCTATAAAAGGAAAGCCGTCGAATATTGGAGAAGTGATAAAAGGCCGACACTCTCTTTTAGGAGTGCAACGTCGCTTCAGAAAGGTGAAGTCCCTACCACAATTATCATTTTAAAAAAATTCTTCCTCATCATTTGTTACATATTCTGTGTCAGATAAATCCACTTCCCAATAATTGTAAAATTCTAAAGCAGTATCAGTGTGTACATCAAATGATAAGTCACATTCACTGTTATAATATCATTTGTTATAATATCTATTACATCACGTAATTGTATTTCTCTTTCATTTATAGGTGGAATATGTATAATTTGAAATAAAATAATTAACATATTAAGAACATTCGCAACATGTACGTGTAACATTATGCTTCGCTTAATTAAATAATCTAACAGAAAAATCAAGCACACGTTAGATGTGATACTGATGTACTGATCAAGCACACGTTAGACTTGATACAGATGTGAAAATGACGCGTAACATCATTAATAAAGATATCAAACTTTAATACGTGATTTCCATTTCATATATGATATATACCGTGATATGACAAATATAAAACTTGAATGTGAAATATGTGACGTAGACAGAATGAACTGTGTGAAAGCAACGTGACTACTCTAATACTGCGCAACTGTTAGATGAAAACTAATACATATAGGGATGCAGATAATATAAATGTATAGTATTATAACATAGATAAAATATAACATACATAATATACACATAGATGATATAAAGAGAACGTAGTATAAGATAGTATAATTATTTTATAAATGCTATATACATAAAAGTCAATTTTATTGAAAATTTATTTTAATTAAAAAAAATTTTTTTTTTTTTTTTTTGAAAAATGAACAGCGTAATTAAATAAAGATATTTAGGCTGTAAAACTTTTGTATAAAACATTTTTTTATATTTTGTTTAGTTTACGAGATATAGCGAGAAAAGGTAAAAATATCTCAACCTTTAAAGGGTAATTTCACTCCTTCAAACCGTTTATAAGTCCAATCGAAAAATTTTCTATATCGAGAAAAGACAAAAACTCAACATTTTTGAAGGGTGGTTTCAACCCTTTAAACCGTTTATAAGCACCAACTTTTAATTTCTAAATTCATGTATTTACTTCTTCTACATTTATGCCAAGTTTCATTAAAATCAGAATTTTCGGGTTCGCGAGGTTCCCTTGTTAGTCCAATTCCTAGCAATCGCATGACAAAAACTAATCTTCGATTTATTTCATATGACTTGTTGCCTATCTTTTCACAAGAATAAATAAAAGAGTCTCCGCATTTGCATTTTACAGCGAGTTGACAACCTAAGCCGTGTTCGTCTTTTTTCCCAAAAGTCACATCGCCATTACATGTTTTACACTTTAAAATGTTAGAGAGAGCAGAAAAAACAAGTGTAAAATTTATTATTGAAAACACATGACTTGGTGTAACAATCGCGTCTAAATCGTCGGAATGTGCTAATTTCTTCACCGACGTATTAGCAAATTCCATCTCGTTTTGGTTCGAAAATCGGTTTCCATAGAATTTTCTTTTCTGACTTCGATGACAAGGACGATCTGCAGACTGTTTTCCGCACTTTTTATCACAATACATTGTTACACTTCGTTAAAACCAAACTGAGATATGTACAGACATTCGACGCACAGAACACAAGCACGTGTTTTTCGTAAGTTATAAAACCGACTCGTTTTCTTCTAAACAGACTCTGTCTGGTGTCAGAAATGACAACTTAATAGCCAAAAAATTTTTCGATCGATATTTGGGTGTACCGACGAAGAATGAACTTATTGCAAAGCGGCCGCCATATACCTGCGGTGCGCGCTCGCCACCTGCCTGAGCACGGCCGGTTCAGAGGCTCATAACTTTATAACCGTTACAAATTTCACTTTGCGCTTTTAACACAATATTCTACACACTTAGGGCTATCAAATTATGCAAAAAAATTTTCGATTTTTTTTTACCAAACTGACCAAAATGGACCCTTAAAAGAGATTTGAAGACGTTGTCGTACAAAATGATGAATCAAATCAAGCCTATCTTTAAGTCTAGAAACAAAATGGCCTTCTTCATCTTTCTCCTTAAGTTTAGCAAGTGGTTGACCTCTTAAAAGATCCAGAGATACACGAAGGTCTTGTCCGAGGTACATTTCTGCTGGAGTCGCTCCAGTAGCCTCTTGCTTCGAAAAACGAAAAGTCAATAAAAATAAAGCAATCCATCAATCCTAATCTTTTTGATTCTCGTAAACAAATTTCACGGGATAATCCAAAATGGTACCATGTTGACGCTTGACCTGTTCGTCCGATTGCGGATGAAGAGGGATAGTACGCGTCTTCTTTATTCCCAACAGCACCGACATTTCTCGGAAAAGTTGAGATTCGAAATTTCTTCCCTGGTCTGTATGTAACTGCAATGGAATTCCGTACCGAGAAAACACTTGATCTACCAAAGATGTTGCGATAGTACTCGCTCTTTTATTTTTAAGAGGAATTACTTCTGGCCATTTTGTAAACCTGCAAAGAAGATTTTCTCTTAAAGGAGATTATCTACTATCTGTATCCTCTCAAAGGGAGCGCCCACATTGTAAACCTGCAAAAGAGATTTTCTCTTTCCAATAGGGCCTTTCCTAGCGACATAAATTTTACATGTGGCACATCATTTCTCCACATTCTTCTTGCTGGTAATCCAATATAAACATTTCCGAATTTTCTGGAGTTTTGTTCACACCAAAATGTCCTCCAGGAGAGTCATGCGCCTCTCTCAAAATTCCTTCCACTCTCTGTTGAGGAACTATTATTTGAAGGATACTCTTCTACAAATTCGGAGATTCTTATGCAGATCCACTGTTGTTATCCATTTCTTATGCAGAACACCGTCGACAATTGAGAGCAAATCCCAATGCGACCGATAAATTTTCAAAGGGATTCTCTCAGGAGCCACTTTTTGCCAATTCCAGCCTTGTTGGCTCGAATAATTTTCGAGACAATTGGATCTTGAAGCTGAACCGAACGCCAATCCTCAAGGTTTCCTGCAGAGAAAACCATCCGACCAAAAACTTCTTTTTTAGACGTCTTCTCATTAAACTCAACTTTGGCTCAATATCGACAAGGCACTTCCAAACACGGTCGTCTTGAAAGTCCTGCAACATTCTCATGCGCTTTTCCGCTTTGATAAAAGACGTCAAAGTCATATTGTTGTAGACATTCCAGCCATCTGGCCAATTGTCCCTCCAAATTACGAAAAGACATCAACCATCGTAAGCTTACATGATCCGTTCTCATTACAAACTTCCGTCCATAAAAATAATGATGGAAGGATTTTATAGAATCCACAACAACAAGGAGTTGAGTCACGCAATAATTCCGTTCCACCTTGTTGAACACACGGCTATAATAAGCGATGACCCTCTTCCCCCTGAAATTGAGAAAGCACAGCTCCGATGCCATGATTCGAGGCATCGGTATCTAAAACAAATTGTCTCTCTCCGGAAGGAAAAGACAAAATCGGAGAACAAGTTAAAACATATTTCAAATTATCAAATGCTTCCAGGCATTCAAAAGACCAAACAAACTTATTATTTTCTTCAGTAACATATAACTTTTTTATTCTCGAAAGTTCGGATTAACGAACAAACTGAAACCTGGATGTTACAAGTCTGATGAGTGGAGACTATTCATCGATTCTTCTAAAAAAAGCTTGAAAGCAGTGTTGCTACACAATACTAATGTATATGCCTCCATTCCTGTAGCGCACTCGGTAGTGATAAATGAAGAGTACACAAACCTGAAAACAGTTCTCTAAAAAATTAAATACACAGAACATATATGGCGAATCTGAAAATTTTCACTATATTATCGGGTCAACAATCAGGTTATGGGTAAAGAGGTGTAGATATCGAACGAACCATTACATAAGAAAAGAATAACCGAGAAGGACGTCTTTGCAACTTGGATTTAAAAACATCATAAATAAGCCGTTAATTAAACCTTCAAAAGTTCTACCACCTTTTCATATCAAATTAGAACTTATGAAACAATGAGTGAAAGCTCTGAATAAAAAAGGTGAATGCTACCAGTATTTACAAGAAAAATTGTCCAACATCTCTGATGCAAAATTGCGGGAAAAAATTTTCGATGGATCTCAAATACGTAAAATGTTGAAAGACAATTTTGTCACCAAAATGAATGAAGACGAAAGAACGGCATGGCTGAGTTTCAAAAGTGTCACAGAAAATTTTCTAGAAAGCAAAAGTCAAGATTACAGAGAAAAGGTAGCGGAAATGCTAGACAACAGTAAAAAACTAGGTTGCTTAATGAATCTTAAGTTGCATTTCTTGGATTCTCATATCGACTACTTCCTAGAAAATCTAGGTGATTATAGTGAAGAACAGGGAAAAAGATTTCATCAGGACATCGAGAAGATGGAGCATCGATATCAAAGCAAGTGAGATGTGAACATGATGGCTGATTTCTGCTGGACGCTCAAACGAGATATCTCTGTGAAAGGGAAGAAACGTAAGAGAAACCCATTGCACAGAAACTTCGAGAATAAAAGATATAATATGTAGATATAATATTAGATATAATATGTAGAAAAAGGGAGTGAATTTTCTACAATATTTATTCACAGAAGCTCAGACTTGTCATACGAATTGAATTTTACTCCGGGTAATATGATTACGCAAGCTTGCAAGCTTTGGATTATTGTGACCCAAACTGCTTTTACAACGTGTTTTTTTTTAGGTTAGAAGAAAAGGAGCCAATTCAGCAATTCTGACCTTTTGAATTTAGATTCAGCGAGTCAAAATACATAAGGATAGACTAGTCTAATTTGTCGAGCCAACATTAAAAAAAATTTTTTTCAGGTTCCTAAAAAAGTATTTTTTAGGAAAATACAACCCAATTCAGCAATTCTGACCTTGTATTCAGATTCAGTGGGTCAAAATACATAAGGATTGACCAGTCTGGTCCGCAGGACCAACCACTTTTTTTTGTGTGCCTGTGTTATTTACGTAATATTTTTTAAATATATGTGTGATATTTATTTTACATTTAAAAAATTGTTTAAAACAACATTTAAAAAATACTTATTTAATATTAATTTAATATTTATGTTACAATGAATCATTTAAAATAATGATTTAGAACAAATATTTGTATAATATTTAATTGATGTTTTTATAATATTAATTTAACATTTTAATAAATCGTTTAAAATAATATTTACGTAACATTTATTTAAAGTTTATGTAATAATAATTTCATATTTAAAAAGTATAAAACAATATTTTAAAAAATATTTGACTTCTGGTTGGGAAGCTTCACTAAATATAGAGAGTAAATCAAGAATAAAAGAAAAATAAATCTATTCAAACAAGAGTGTTAAAAGTGTATAACTGGAACCTCTAAGAGACATAAATTGAAACATTGAAACATAAAGAAAGTAGAAATTAAGACAATATATGTTGCACTTATCGAAACAATATGGCATACTAACAATACTAAAAAATTATAAGAAATGATATTGTTACGTTGCGTCTCTCTTGGTCACACACACACACACACGCACTCACTCACGGAAAGGGAATTAAGCAAAATTTCATTAAAACACTGACTTTATTTTAATAGTTAACAACAGATTTTTGAAGCGTCCTTGTCAGCAGGAGTCCGGCACAAAACTGTTATTTCTTATTTTATTTACAAACATCCATCGCTTACGAAATTCACCCGGCAACCGGCCGATCGATACACTTGTTTGTTTACAAAATTTAGTTGCTAACGGAATTCTCGGGCCGATCGATATAAAAGTATAATGAAATAATTCTATCTGAGATGAATTGACTGAATACATACGACCGATACAATTAAAGTATCTTTGACGTTTTTTCCAACGATTGAAAGTTCTACCATTGATTTTAATTTTTTTAACATTATGCGTTGGGATATCACTATATAAATATTGTTTTTCTTCCTCATCTCGAGCATTTAATTCAAAATAATCCAAAAACATTGTTACTTGTTCTGCAGCAAATCTTATCATCTCTCGTTATTAATATTTTCGACAATTATTATATTATATTCATTTGGCAAATGTACCGGTAAACGAAATACAGCGTGATTTTTTTCTTGTGTAAGGCTTTCTCGAGTTTAGGAAGCAGATTAGCAGTTAATGGGCAATTTCTCCACAAGTGGGGTACAACAAACCAGCTTTATTGCACACTCATAATTACAAATACTCGCCCGTGGTCAGTAGACCAAGGGGACTCAAACGCTTACAGAACCGACTTATCTCGATTACGCAGCGATATTCTTGCTTGAGCGCGATATTTAATACGGCCACGGCGCGTACTTTTGATATTTAATACAACAGTAACGACTCGACTTTTGACTGTTCATGTTATTCACTCCGATTATGAACTCTCGACGGTTTGGTAACGAGTGCCCGGATCGCAGTCAGTCTTTCGCGTGTACTCCGTCGTTGCACGTTCCTTCGGCGTGATCGGTATGCACAAGCGCTTCTGCGCCGGGCGTGCGCCAGTCGCAAGCCCCGGTCGACGTCTTTCTTGTAGCATGATCGGGTCTTACATTTGCAAAGGTTTGCTTAGAATCCACCAACATGCTTATACATGTTCAACATAACGAACCTCGATAAAATCTCGAATTTCTTGAGTTATTATTATTTTATCTAAATTTTCTCCAATGATTATGAATGCAGCGTCGTGACCAAATAATATATTCAAACAATATATCTTCCAGATCTTTCATTTGATAATTCATTATTTCTTTGACGGTATTGCGGATAACTATATCTTCATCCATATTGTCTCAAGTTGAACTGGTTTTGGAAAATGTTTCGAACATTTATCGTTTATTAGACACCAAGCTCCACATGGTCCATGTATCACATATTTTATTACAATATTGTATAAATTTTCATTTCTATTAGGATCAGGAATTTATGCTGAAACAAATTTATCAACAATTAATATTTTAAAATTTTATTTTAACGTAATCAATAAGTGTATATGAGATAATCCACGTTTTTGAAATTCTATCACGTAAACATATACGAGAACTGCACCAAAAAAATTTTGTTTAACAATAACATCGATCAAATAATTCTTTTCTATGTTAAATACACGAGCACAAATATTTGGTCTATCTGCAGGTTGTTGATCTGGAAGTAAATTTTCTTTAATTTCACGTCAATTTGGATTACAAGTCACGGTAACAAATATATCAGGTTATCCATATTTTCGAACAATAGCCATCGTATTTTGATAATATTGCAACATATTACGTGGTGAACCCACAAACGTCGATGGAAGTATAATCATTTTCCCAATATGATCGTCACTATTATTAACAGAGTTTGCTAAATAACCAATTAATCCTTGGTAAATCTCATCTTGTAATTGTTTTTTATTTTGTTTACAATAATTAATTCGGTCTTTTTCAATTTTAACGTAATTATCCACAAGCCATTGTTGAAATAATCGTCTCTCCATGATAAAAATATTAAAATTATCACGTATAGCTATTCGATATTTTACGTAAGCAGCTCTAGTTACTCAATTATTATTTTTCCATCGTAAATTATCATGCCAACCTTGATTACCATATGAATAATACAATGGATAAATCCATGGTTCCATTCACGTTTGGATTCATCGCACTGACTTGTTGTAACATTTTGTTATTTTTATTATAAATTGCTACGTAAGTTTTTGGAATTTTTCCATTTGCTGTAGTAGAAAAAACAGTTGCAACTTCATTTACCCTTTGAACATTGTATTGACCGCAATCAACCCTATTTTTCATTAAAAATCCTAATTGTAATTCACGTATACTATAATTTTTACTTATTTGAGGCTGCGTTTGAATTTCTTCGTGCATCATTCGATAAAACTGGGCAAAAATATTATTTGTTCGTATTGTGTTATCTATTAAGTGTAAAATTTTTTCATCGAGATTAGAATTTTGATGTAGTCGGTATTCTGTCGCTTCATTATTATCTACAATAAAAAATTGACCATAGCTTAGCATTTCATTTAGTGAGGGATAACGCAGTATTAATTTAATACTAAAGGACCCCGCACACATCTTATGGAAAAGTGTTCCCGGTCAAATTGACTGAAGGTGAGATATAATGTACTCCATGACGCGCTGATCAAATATGTCCATAGGACCAGAGTCTGAAACTCTCTACATTTTGATATACGGAGCTTTGAATGTTGAAAATATGGCATTTTTGATTATCGTGTCTCATAGATGATTAGGTTCCTTGATGCGGTGGGCCGTGCTATAGCTAACATACATGTATATACACTATATATAGTGTGTATATATGTATATAGTGTATATAGTGTATATAGTGTACATATTGTATATATAGTGTATATACATGTAGTGTATAGTACTGTAGTATAGTGTATAGTACATATACACTATATATAGTGTGTATATACATGTATATATGTATATAGTGTAGATAGTGTATATAGTGTATACAGTGTATATACATGTAGTGTATAGTACCGTAGTATAGTGTATAGTACTGTATGTAGTGTATATACATGTATGTTAGCTATAGTACGGCCCACTGCATCAAGGAACCCAATCATCTACGAGACACGATAATTAAAAATGCCATATTTTCAACATTCAAAGCTTCGTATATTAAAATGTAGAGATTTTCAGACCCTGGTCCTATGGACATATTTGATCAGCACGTCATGGAGTACATTATATCTCACTTTCAGCCAATTTGACCGGGAACACTTTTCCATAAGATGTGTGCGGGGTCCTTTGTCCTTAAATTTTAAAACAATAAGGTCCGTGTCTTTGTGTCCTAAAATCAAATATATTTGTGTTTTGGAATTTAGCGGGAGAGGAGCGAGACGACGCGCCTAACGCTTTTTGAATAATACCTTTAGCGCCATCCGTATTTTCAAAAATGAATCCGTTGCTTGTCGCGTAGAGTTTCGTTTCGAATTCGCTGCGGTCGCGCTCATTCTCGCTCGCAGCCGATCGCATACGACCAAACGCACGAAAGCACGGGCTTACGCATTATACATAATTTTACATTAATTATAAGCTACAATGCTACATTTCCACTATTCACCGTGCGCATTTGCGAATAAACGTTGAACTATTTCGTAGACGTTAACGTGTAAAAGTCATTGTGGTAATTCATATGATAGAACAGAAAAGCACGTTCATCTCCGAACCGTGCCACATGTTAAATAAAAGGTGAAAGTTTGCCAAACCGGCGTCGACTTTTTGCCTCATCGCTGACTGCGGGAGCATCCGAAATGGCCACGCGTAAATTTGACCACGTTCGAAATGGCCACGTTCGAAACGGCCACGTCCAAAATGGCTACGTTCGGAATGGCCACGCTCGGAATGGCCACGTTCGAAACGGCCACGTTCGGAATAACCACGTTCGGAATGGCCACGAGAAATATTGCACGGAGTTCAATTTGCCCACGTTCGAAACGACCACGTCCAAAACGGCCACGTTAGGAACGGCCACGTTCGGAACGGCCACGTTCGGAACGACCACGTTCGGAACGGCCACGTTTGAAATGTCCACATAGGTTTTACATAATTTCCAGTACAATGCACATGGGTTAGCGACTAAGACGGGGTGGGTGCGGGAGGGTGGCCGAAAGCCTTCCTTGCACTCTCCCCCCCCCCCCCGTGTGTGTGTGTGTGTGTGTGTGTGTGTGTACTGTTTTTTATTGGGACAGAGCCTGCTTCTTCGGGAGAGGTTCAATGGCGCACAGTGCAATTGGACACGTTGCAATTGCCCACCGTGCTATTACGAAACATTGCGCACCGTTCAATTGCGCACTGTTCAATTGGACACCTTTCGATTGGACACAGTTCGATTGGACACAGTTCAATTGGACACAGTTCGATTGGACACAGTTCGATTGGATACAGTTCGATTGGACACAGTTCGATTGAACACAGGTCGATTGGACACAGTTTGATTGGACACAGTTCGATTGCGCACCGTTCAATTGCGCACCGTTCGATTGCGCACCGTTCAGTTGCACACCGTTCAATTGCACACTGTTCAATTGCAAACCATTCAATCAAACACATATTAAATATTCATACATTATGCCTGTGTTTAAATAAATGATTTCGCAGTGTTCGAGATCTCGATCGCGACGCGATCGTCCCGAAGAGAGCACTGGAACTCGCTCACAAATTTGAGCGTACGCCGTGGATAGCGTGAATATGAGTATCCGCTGAAGGAACGAGGAAAGGAACGAAGTTACACAATGCGATACAATTGTCAACAAAATTAATCATTTATTTCCAATATATATACTTTAATGCGATCGATTTATCGTGTCCCGCAAGGACGATCAGAAATCTTCTTGTTTGTCTCTCTAGCGCAGCCTGAATCGCGGATCGGAAATCTTGTTGAGTCTCGTATTTGAGACTCACGCGGCAGCAGAAATCTTGTTCGCGATCATGGCGGAAATCTTGCACGCGAGGTTGTGGACGGTCGCAAGCGCTCCACGAACGTCAATGCACTCAATCAATATAATTGCTCAAGCTGTTAATACGGAAGTCTCCGTTCGGCAATAAGAACAAAAGAATTTATTATTACGTTGACGCTTTTGGTGGCGCGGAACGATATTTCGAAGCGGGGGGGCCTGCGTCGGTTTGCTTCGCCGTTATCCCGATGGAATAGCTTAGCGAAATTATTCGTCGCGCACTTGTACCTGTCCGACTGACGAAAGAAAGATTACACGAGGCAGGGAAACGACTTCCCGAGCGAGATACGCGATAATCAATTGAATCGGAGAACCGACGGCTCCCGACTCTGAGAATATATCGGCGTTCCGTCGTCACGATAAGATGGTTCGACGGAGACTGACTACTACAAAACGATCATGAAATGTATCACGCTGTCCCTTGCTCTCGCTCAGGGATGCTGTTCATCCGCCACGTTCCAAACGCTCGCTGGCAACATGAGATCCATAGTATCGATGCGTGATAGTGCGACAGCCGATCTCACGCCGCGAGCGAGAGTTGTTGTGATCGACGATTTCAGAATTGCTGAGTTTACTCTAAAGAGATTTGTTTGAATCTCAAACACGCAGAGATCACGCTCCAACTCATTAGAAAAGGAGCTTTCATTGCAGTGCCACGCAATCATTCGCCTCCGCAAGCTCATCACGTTGCTGCATTTGTAACTTCAAACAACAATTCCACCACCACCAGTCGAGTCACCTTCTCGACGTGCGACACAATAACGTGATTATCTCCGCTAAGGACTCCAGTGTTGTGAACACTCATATCAGCTGTCCTGTCTAAAAGATCACGCGTTGCAAATTGACTTTTGACATAAAAAAATTGATATTGCAACAAAACACCTTGATGTACACACTTTATCGCGTTCTCATTAATTTCAAAAAAATCGGTCAAGCTAACTTCACTGTCGCAAAAGTCGGCAACCCTTTGCAAAGCTTGGACAAGGACTTCGCGCAGAATCGACTCCTACACAGCAAAATCCTGGCCGTTGCTATTGGAGAAGACATGGAGCAGAAGAAATACTTCAGAGAAAATTAATTCATCGCCTGCGAAACAGCCTGTTACGAAGCTTCGGACCACATTGTAGACTGGCTCGACAAGCTCGGAGCAGCGCCAATGTTCCTCGCGGAGTCAACAACTGTGAGTCACAACAATTCAGCAGGTTCTCTTCTTTCGCGTATTAACTTACCAAAGCTTTCTGGCAATATTAAGCAATATTAAGAATTGGGAATTATTTCGCGATCAATTTACTTCGTTTATTATCAAAAATTCCGATCTGTCAAACGTCACGCGCTTGCAGTACTTAAATTCGTGCTTAACCGGTGACGCGCAGGACGCGATTCGCAATTTGCCAATTACCGACGCGAATTTTAAACTTGCATGGAAATTGATAACTACGCGCTACAATAACGTACGCCGACTCGTTCACGAACATATTAACACGCTTACGAATTTATCGCAAATGATATCTGCGATCGCATTCTCGCTCGCCGCATTGCACGACAAAGCGACTATTGCAATAAATACTCTTCGTAATCTAAATCGGCCCGTTGATACATGGGATGATTTTCTCGTCTTTTTAATCGCACAGAAATTAGATAACAGCACACGTAAAGCATGGGAGCTTCAACTCGGAGATAAAACTGAATTCCCAACTTACAAAGAGCTTGAGCAATTTATCTCGTCGCGTATTCGCGTTTACGAAAACATATCCGTTGTGGCTCAACATACGATTTTTGGTATGATCTTGTCGGGATCCATGCCGGTCAATTCGTCGCTCAATAACTCACTGCTCGCGTTGCACCATTGCTCATTGCAGAAAAACCTTAACTCGCAATTAAAGCAATTCTGGGAAGTGGAAGAATTTCCATCCAAATTACATCTGTCTCCCGAAGAAGAACGATGTGAGCAATATTTCGCGTCCACGTATGCTTGTACTTCTAATGGGCAGTACATAGTACGCCTTCCGTTCAAAACGGCCTCACCACTGAAATTGAGTGAACCACGGCCCGTTCTAGCTCTTTACACGCGATGTGAAGCTCGCCTCCGCGCTAAACCAAAAATTGCCAGCGAATATCACGCGTTTCTCAACGAGTACAAACGCTTGGATCATATAACTCAACTCTCAGATTCGCATCGCGCCGACAAGCAAGCCGTATATCCTTCATCACGCGGTTGTTCGTGAACACAGCTCGAATTGCCCTCGAAACTACCTGGTTACGAGTGATCTGTAACGCATCCGCCGATGGCCGCTTAATGACCATTTTCTTATCGGTCCAAAACTGCAAATTGATCTACCAGCCATCATATTGCGATGGCATAAGTACGTGTATACTGCCGAAATAGCAAAAATGTATCGACAAATCCTTGTTGATAAACGAGATGTAAACTATCAATGGATCCTCTGGCGGCTGACTGCCGACTCTGAAATCAAAGATTATTATTTACTCACGGTTACATATAGCATCAGTTGCGCCCCATATTTAGCGTTGCGCGTCCTGCGTCAACTTGCCGCCGACGTAGGCGGCGCACACCCTCTCGCAATACCAATAATTCACCACAATACGTACGTCGACGATTGTATTTTTGGAGCAGACGACATATTCCTCGCTAAAAAAACGAGAGATCAGCTTATCGCACTTCTAAATAAAGCTGGTTTCAAGTTGCGCAAGTAGGCAAGTAATAGCTCAAATCTGCTTGACGGTAGATCCAACAGATCACGGACTCGCACAACCCAAACCGCTAGAAACAAATGACCATGTGAAAATACTCGGATTGCATTGGCTACCCGATATCGATGCATTCCAGTTTAAGTTACAAGATTGCAGGTTATCCCGGGAACTAAACGCGCTATATTGTCGGCGATCGCTACCTTTTTTGATCCGCTTGGATCACGGGCTGACCCCGATGGACATTACGTCGCCTCACTTAAACCAGTCAGCATGCCGCGATTGGAACTTTGCGCCGCCGTCCTTTTAGCGCGCATGGTCGCGTTTATACGTTCAGAAATCGGCGCTCCCATTTTGGCGTGTCATTGTTGGACCGATTCCACCGTCGTATTGGCCTGGTTAGCCCAACCTCCTTCGCAATGGAATCTCTTTGTCGCTAATCGAGTACATCAAATTCAAACTCGGCTTCCCGATGCCCAGTAGAACTACGTACCGTCGTCTCACAACCCCGCCGACCTTGCGTCGCGAGGAATAACGTCATCCGACCTATCAGCTCAAGAAATGTGGTGATTAGGCCCCCCCGTGGCTTAAACTCCAAGCAGAATAGTGATCGTCTCTCGATCAAAATGACCCGCCTAAGCCAATTCCTGAATCGAGAACCAAAACCTCGTGTTCTGTCGCGCATGCGACAGTGGACAGTCACTTTAGATTTAAACGAGAAGTTTTCGTCTTAGAGTAGGCTTCTTCGGGTCACCGCTTATGTCCTTCGCTTTGTTGAGCTAGCAAAACGCAAACACGATAAATGGTTCAAACAGCAATCGGTATCAAATGACAATAGAGGTTTACTATTGATCCTCGCTGATATCGATCTCACTCGCGTTTTTGGCTCAAGTTCATACAAGGTCAGTTATTTGCCAAAAAAACTTTATTTCATTAAAAACTAACTCGCGTCTTCCATCGAATAGTAAATTGGCTTTGCTGAATCTCCTCCTTGACAAACAAGAGCTAATACGTGTTGGAAGCAGGCTGCGCCACGCCGACCTACCTTCAAACACCAGAAATCCAATAATTCTCGCGTCACATCCACTCATAACAAAATTGGTAGGAGAAACTCATCTCATATATTCGAGAAGCCCAAATCTCTGCCGAACTGATGGGAGACCTTACCGACTGCCGCGTGAATCCGACGTCCCGCGCCTCATACACTGCGAAGTCGATTACGCCGGACCAATTCAGGTGCCATCCTCGAGTGAGTCCCAGATGCGCACAGTAATAAACGGACACAGACTGAGTAAGCAGGCTGAGTGAAACGGACACAGTAACAAACGGACACAGACCAAATGCGCACAGACCAAATGCGCACGGACCAAATGCGCACGGACCAAATGCGCACAATCGCAAACCCATGTGGTGCAGAGAATGCTTTGCACACACACACACACACACACACACACACACACACACACACACACACACACACACACACGGGAGTGCAAGGGGGGCTTCGTCCCCCCTCCTGCACCCACCCCGTCGGTAGAGGTGCCCTGAGAAGTCGCAACTCATGTGGTAAGTCTGTTGGTTACTGTGTCCGTTTGGTCTGTGCGCATTTGGTCGGTGCGCATTTGGTCTGTGTCCGTTTCTTACAACGTTCGTTTCACTCAGCCTGCTGTGTCCGTTTATTACTGTGCGCATTTGGGACGCTCCCCCATCATCGCCAGGTCGCGGTCGCAAATCAATCAAGGAGTATATTGCAGTATTTGTTTGCATGACAAGTAAATCTGTGCACCTTGAATTTGGGAGCGAGTCCCAAATGCGCACAGTAATAAAGACACAGTAACAAACGGACATAGACCAAACGGACACAGTAACAAACGGACACAGTGCAAAACGGACACAGACCAAATGCACACAGACCAAACGGACACAATGCGAAACGGACACAGACCAAATGCGCACAGACCAACCGGACACAGTAACAAACGGACACAGTAATAAACAGACACAGTAACAAACGGACATAATAACAAACGGACACAGACCAAATGCGCACAGACTAAACGGACACAGTAACAGATGGACACAGTAACAAACGGACACAATAATAAACGGACGCAGTAACAAACGGACATAGTAACAATGGGTAGCATTTGGTCTGTGTCCGTTTTACTCAGCCTGCTGTGTTCGTTTATTACTGTGCGTATCTGGGACGCTCCCGAATTTGGTAGGTGATTACTCCACCAATACCTTTCTAGCAGCCCTTGATCGGTTTTACGCACGCCGTGGTAGACCTAAATGCTTATACTTTAATAATGCAAATTTTCAATGCGTTAAAGTTGAACTCGCCGCCATCTGGCAGACCGTTACCAGAGCTGCCAGATTTTGCCGGGTTGCCCGGCACGGTAGGCCGACGCATGCGCTTACGAGTTGAAATACAGTAACGTATCACAAATCTGTAGACTCTTGTGACTACACACTCAGGTGTGCGTGGATAAGTAGAGAGTAGAATGTTCACATAATGATAAAAAATACACATTTTTCTGTAATTAAGAAAAATATTTTATTTGGCAAAAATACTACTGAGATATCCTCTGTACTGAGAGTACTGGGCCCGCCAAAATTAAGCGCCCATAATACACATAACTGTATTTGCCATCCATTACACATGCGCGGCTTGACCCATGGCGGGGGGTCTGGCAGCACTGACCGTTACTTGTAATCCAGATAATTTTAACAAATGGGCCACTCATGGTACCGAATGAAAATTTATTCCTCCCACCGCTCTTTACTTTAGGGGATTGTGGGAGGCGTGCGTGAAAAGCATCAAGTTTCATTTAAGAAGAGTGGTGGGGGTTCATACACTCACATTCGAAGAAATGTCAACGCTTTTAAGCAAAATTTAAGCGTGTTTGAACTCTCGTCCGATCGCTATCTGACTGCTATGATGATTTTTCAGCTCTTATTCCGGATCATTTATTGATTGGCACCGCGCTCGATAATGTACCCGGTACACTATCGAGCGCGGTGCTAATCAATAAATAATTATCGATAATAAGGATGGTTCCGGAACACTGTACCGGAACCATCCTTATTATCCATAAAAGAAACATGTCTCGGTGGCAACTCATAGCTCAATTGCGCGAAAATTTTTTGAAATCATTGTCAGACGACTATTTTCACACACTCCAACAACGTCCTAAATGGCGACAAATTCAATAGTTAGCCCGAGTCGGACGTGTCATCCTACTACGCAACGCGTTAGCGCCACTGAGCCATTGGGAACTCGGACGTATTACAGAAAGTCATCTCGGCGATGATGGCTTGACTCGCGTCGTTACAGTGCGAACCGCTTGTTCGACCTATAAGCGAGCCATCCACAAACTCAGTTTTCTACCACTTGACATCTCCAGTCACAACTCTCAACAAGCATCCGAACCCTTGTAAGTTCCGCAGCCAACCAGTCCGTGACTCAACCTAGGTTTACGTTGACTTTAAAGTAAAAAGGAATCACAATCATAAGTGCGCCAATACGCTTGGGCGTGAGTGATGCACTCTCGTCCATGTAAGCTACGAGTTTCCTCACAGCCTCGTCCTGGCGGGCGAATTACTTCTATCATTGTATTTGGATTGCCACCCGAAGGCGGGCAATATATTTGAGAATTTAGCGGGAGAGGAGCGAGACGACGCGCCTAACGCTTTCGAATGGTACCTTTAGTGCCATCCGTATTTTCAAAAATAAACCCGTTGCTTGTCGCGTGGGGTATCGCTTCGAATTCCCTGCGGTCGCGCTCGCTCTCGCTCGCAGTCAATCGCGTACGACCGAACGCACGAGAGCACGCGCTTACGCATTATACATAATTTTACATTTTTTAATTATAAGTTACAATGCTACATTTCCACTATTCACCGTGCGCATTTGCGAATAAACGTTGAACTATTTTGTAGACGTTAACGTGTAAGAGTCATTGTGGTAATTCATAGAACAGAAGAGCACATTCATCTCCGAATCGTGTCACGTGTTAAATAAAAGAGTTTGCCAAACCAGCGTCGACTTTTTGCCCTATCGCTGACTCCTTATCGGGATAGAGCCTGCTCCTACTCATCAATTGACTTGGTCTTGACCGCATTAATTACTCCAAAACAATTTGCATTAAATGATGCAAATGAAAGCGTATTATTATAACCACGAATACGATTGTAAAAATGGTTTGATTTTGCATGATTCCCAGTAAACAATTCACATAATTCATATGGTGGTTGTGGTAACTCAACAGTACCATGACTACAACAATTGTTAAATGAATTACTATAATTGTGAGCTATTTTTTCAGAATTAAAATGTTTCACGCCACAATGTTTACAACATACATTTATTTCTCCTATATAATGTTCTACAACATTTTGTATTTGATATATATTAATGTCCATGGATCTTTTTTCTGTTGTATTCTTTTTGTTCCATCTCATCTGTTTACTAATTATATTAGTATACATTGATTCTGTTTATATAGTTGTATCATTTGTTATATTATTTCGAGATGATTCTTCGTGTAAATTTTCAAATCTGTTATTGTCTGAATTTATCAACCTATTTGATGTGCTAGGAATACAAGGAACAATGTTGTTATTTAAAGCTTCGAAAGTTGAATGAGTATTGTCAGTTATTTTGTTATTATCACTAACATTAAATAATTTTGTATCATTATTTACACTTTATAGGATTCTTAGAGGAAATAGTAGAAGATAAAAAAAGAGTGTATAATATTAAAAGACTTTAATATAGATTGTATGACAGACTCTTATTATACAAATGAACTACTAACGACTATGCAAAGTATAGGTATGAAGCAATATGTTGATAAACCAACGAGAGTTACCAAAAATAGTAAAACAATTATAGATCTAGTTTTTGCGAATAAGGAAATAAATGTACAAGTAGATTATGAACCTAAGATAACGGATCATGCGTGGATAAAAGTCGTGATAAATACGAAGAAGATTGTAAATAAATATAAAGAATTCAGTGACAGGAATTATAGTAGATATAATGCGAATGAATTTATTAAGCTAGTGGAGAATAACCTAGGACAAAGACAAGATTTAGATTTTAATATAAGAGCAAGGAAATTAACCAATAGTATGGTAGATGCGCTAGATATTTCTACACCTAAGAAAATTTTTAGAATACCGACAATATGGAAAGGGAAAAAATGGTATTCAAAGGAAATAGAAGAATTAGCGACTAAAAAAGATGAAGCATATAGAAAAGCATTGTACGATAGCACGGAACAAAACTGGGCACAATTTAAAATTGAAAGAAATGCAGTAGTTAATTTAATTACAACAATGAAAAAAGAATATTATGAAAGCATGATTGATCATAATAGTAACAATCCCACAACTATGTAGAAAACATTAAAAGAAATTATTAGAGGAGGACCAATAGGCGCGAAAGTTGTAGAAAATATGGATTTTAAGATATTAGACAATAATATAGAGTGCGGTATAGCTGATAAATTTAACTTATATTATATACAGAGTATTAAAGGCATAATAAAATCTATAGATAGGAATTATACAACGAGCACTAAGAGCAATAAGAGAACTATTTATTGTATTCAAAAGAAGGGAGAGTTGGAAAAATTTGAGTCAATTACGACAAAACAGTTAAAAGTAATCATTAGAGAATTACTAAAAAAGAAAGAAGGAATAACTAGCGATATATAAAAAACGGTGTTTTGTGTAATAGGAAAAGAATATTGTGATATAATAAATAAGTCGTTAAGTGAAGGTTGTTTTTTGAGAGAGTAGAAAACATCCATGATAATTCCAATACCAAAAGTAGAGAAACCTAAGAGAGCAAGTGATTATAGGCCTATTAATATACTACCAATATATGAGAAGGTATTAGAGATAATAGTTAAAAAACAAATTGAATTTTATCTAGAATGAAATAATATCATAACAGAACATCAATCGGGCTTCAGAAAAAAGTATTCCTGTAAAACAGCAATTCAAACACAAATGGAATTATAGACGAATGGAAATTGATTGTTAGTGAGAGACCAATAGTAAGAGTTATTTTTGTAGATCTTAAACGGGCATTCGAGACAATTGATAGAGAAAAGTTATTAGAGAAATTATATCAGTACGGTATTACAGGAACAGTTCTAGAATGATTTAGGTCGTACTTAAAAAATAGAATGCAACAAGTTCAGTTTAATGATGGATAGTCTAAGGTAATGACTACAGAATATGGAATGCCACAGGATATTGGGCCCATTGTTGTTTATAATAAATATATATATATGATATTGTTAACGTTTGCTCGGAGGTGTGTAGTATAAAAATGTTTGCAGACGATACCTTAATATATGTAACAGGTGAGAGTAGTGCGGAGGTAGAGAGAAAATTGAATATTGTATTTAACGTAGTGGATAGGCTGGAAAAAATGTCCTGTGTTCTTCAGCATAAAGAAATGTTTCAAGAGATTCTACCACATTGCAAAAAACTGTACGAGAGATGAAATGTGTCATAAATGTACAGGAAAGCATAAAGCAAGTGAATGTAGAGAGAAACATAACAAATGTGTAAATTGTATATTTAAAAACTGCAATAAAATAAATAATTTTATTTATTGGCTATTTTTCTTCTATTACTTTTTTTTTTAAATAAGATTAATTTTAAATAAGTTTTATTTTAAGCAAATTATAATTTAAAAAATGTATTTATATAAAGTTATTAGTTAACAGAAACTATATGTACAGTTTACATGTATATACTGTTACACAAATAAGATGTATACATATAAAAAATATATGAATATGTGTAAAGAATATGTATAGCATTCACGCACTGGCAGCAAGAAGGTTTTGTACATGTTTCGTTCGAATGATGAGTGCGTGACCGATGAGAGTGTCACAGCGGATTTCGACGGTTTTCGGTGGTTTTCGGAGTGAACCCGCGTAGGGATAAAGACGAGCGACAAAAACGTTCATTTACGACACTCCTGAGAAGAGTATAACTTTATTTCTCTTGTGAGTCAATCTAAACACAAGCAGAACACGCAACAGAATATATATATAAAGTAAACAATTATATTTAAATAAATACGTTGTGCCCCGTGGGTTTCGAGACACAGTATTGGGGATCGCTGCCGTACTCCTCGGGTCAGGTTCTACAGAGATAACGCCGGTAGTAGATTAACATTATATATTTTCTCTCTACTTACAAGTTACAACAATTCGTTAATTAATAAACCTGTACAAAAGATATAATGTCGAGCGACACAGGTTCGTCGCTGTATGGTACGCAAATAAGCCCGCTCGTTATCTTTACAGCGGTGTTTATATACATCGATTTTTGGTGTATAATCGGGGAGGGTATTTCCGCGGTCACTAGCCTTCGGTCAGTGCACTTGCTTAGCCAGCAATTGCTGGCTACGCAGATTCTATCAGGAGATTTTGGGTGTCGTTTATTCGACAACCGTGTGCATTGCCCGGTGCGACGTTCGGTATGTAAGCTAGGCGGTGTTGCATGCGCAAGGTGTCACTTGACACTTTTATCGCTTGCGATATTCTTGGTGTGAGTACATCTACACTTACAACATCCCTCTCCCTTATTGAAAAGAAAATGAGGAGGCTTAGTTTTTGCAAACATTTACGCGAAAGTTTTCGCAACAGTGTTCAATATAATGTTTTTGCGTAAAAAAATGTTTTCACGCAATATAATGTTACATATTATAATTTGCAGCCCTAAATAGAAATTTTTCTTTTTTACATACGTACACGCATACATAGATACATTGGTATTACTGTGTCCACTGTGGACGAACGCTATTCATAAAATCGCAATCTTGGCGTTATAGGCTAAAATGCGAAGTTATACTTGTGGGTTACCACATCCCTCCCTCGCAAGGAGAAAAAAATTTTTTTTTACATTAATCGCGCACATTAAAATACGCATACATACATACATACATATATCTCGCAATATGTTCAAAGCCTTGTCGGATATCGCGTTATTAAAAAGATTTTTTTTTACAAATTAATACAACGACATAAATATAACCTTGAAGGGTGCGCTCACTTGTATGCGCTAAATTGACTGTCTGTAATCGCACTTATATGTATTTAAAATTTTAATTTACGCTTCTATTTTAATTTACGCTTTTAATCGATTCTCGTGCACGCGAGTTGTCGTTCGTCTTCTTTTTATTGTATAATTTACATCAGAGTGTTTTTCGGTTACGCCGGTTACGGTATATGGTCCAGTCCACTGTGCGTCTAGTTTTTTAGATCGTCTGCGTTGGAGCGTTTCATCGTATAATAGTACTTTTCGCCGATTTTAAATTTCGCTTCTTTCGTCTCTTTATCATACTGCGTTTTGGCCTTGACCGTTTTTTCTTTTATATTTTCGTGTGCTACACGATTTGTGGCCCTTAATCTATCCCTTAATTCAGTGCTCGGAATTAGATGCACATTTCGTCTCGATTCCTGAGGCACCGCCTGCTATACCCCCACTACCGCTCTAGGCTCGACGGCTGAGCCGCCGGTCGCGCCCGTGGCCTTGTGTCTCAGGAGCGTCCTACGATAGATATGCCTGGTCCATTCGCGTGATTAAAAAATTCTCTTGCGCTATGAATAATTTTTTTATTTTTACAGACAATTAAAGTTATTAATATTATTTTTCCTCCTGCGTGATGTGGAAAGCTATTGACAAAATTGCAATTATTACATTGTGTTATATTATGGTCATTATATGTATATACAAATATGTTTATAAACGTAAAAATAATATTAATAACTTTAATTGTCTGTAAAAATAAGAAAATTATTCACAACGCAAGAAAATTTTTTAATCACGCGAATGGACCACGCGTATCTATCGTAGAACGCTCCTAAGACATAAAGCCACGCGCGCGATCGGCGGCTCGGCCATCGAGCCTAGAGCGGTAATGGGGGTATAGCAGGCGGTGCTTCAGAAATCGAGACACAATGTGCAACTAATTCCGAGCACTGCCTTAATTGTACAATTAAGGAAGAGGTTAAGGGCCGCAAATCGTACACAATCATACACAAATCGATACGCAATCATACACTCATACACAATCATACGCAATCATACACAAATTGTGCGCGCGCGCGCGCACACGCACACACGCACACACACACACACACACACACACACACACACACACACACACACACACACACACACACACACACGCACGCACACATGCACGCACGGGGGGCAAGGGGGGGGCTTCGGCCCCCCTCCCGCACCCACCCCGTCGAAGTCGCTAACCCATGTTGTACATTGCAAACAAACTAAAGTTTATATGTATTAGCAGATTTCCAATACAATATACGCGGTGTACAACTTTGCGGTGTACAACTTTGCGGTGTACAAGTTTGCGGTGTACAACTTTACGGTGTACAAGTTTGCGGTGTACAACTTTGCGGTATACAAGTTTGCGGTGTACAACTTTGCGGTGTACAAATTTTACGTGTCCAATTGCACGGTGTACATTGTTATTGTGTCCAAATTGTAATTTGTCCAGAATTTGTTTTTCCTGTGTACAAAATTACTGTGTCCAAAATTCCTGTGTCGAAATGAACCGGGTCCATTTAAAACGTGTACATTATTTTGTGTCCATTTGAAACGTGTACATTATTTTGTGTCCATTTGCACCGTGTTCATTTGCATTGTGTCCAATTGTACTTCGTCCAAGTGAACCACTCCCGTTTATACGTATTTTTGAATATCTCACTCATAAAGTTCGTTTTTTGATCCGTTAGTACGTATTCCGGTGTTCCGTATTCCAGGACAATTTTCGTGAAAAATTTTTCGCTCACGGTATTTGCTTCCTGGTTTGGTATTGGTATCGCCTTACTAAATTTTGTAAGATGATCCTGAAAGGTTAGTAGGTACCGATTTCCATTTTTTGTTAATATTTGTGGTCCTACAATGTCGAACGCACATTTCTCGAAGGATCGGCTAGGCCTATCTGTGATGACAAGAGATGCCTTTATTCTTTGAGAAAGTTTATTTTTCTGGCATAGCTCGCATTTTTTTTATGTATCGCTCTACATCGGCCGTTAATCCAGGCCAATTATGTTTTAATCGTATTCGTTTTATTGTCCTTTCAATTTCTTGATGCCTTTCCGTAGGTGCATCATGGTATTCATATAAGATTTGTTTCTTCTTTTCTTCTGTATATGCTAGTTTGCATTTGTTGTCCTCTTCTTTTTCGTCTTCAGTAGATGTACATGCGTGTTCGCCGTCTTCGTCTAGCGTGAATACTTTATCAGCTGCTTCTGTAACGTGAGCTTCCCGTTTCACATTACGACTTAGCGCGTCGGCGTTTGCATTTGCTCGACCGGCCTTATGAATAATTTCATAGTCGTACTCTTCCAGTTTTAATCGTCATCGAATCAATCTTGATCCGGGATTATTTACATTAAACAACCATATGAAAGGTTTATGATCGGTCACGATCTTGAACTTATTAGTTCCAATACATATGGACCTAGTGCACCGCGATCTACGCGAACAGTGTTCGATAGCTGCTGCCATCTAACGTGATGGCGCAAACTCAATACATGCTGAATCCCGAACATCTAAATAATTCACTTCTTTGTGTAAAAACTCGCATTTGTCTGGCTGCAGCTTTAAATTCGCTTCTCGTAAGCATTGCAATACTTCCGTTAAACGTTTATTGTGTTCTTCTAGACTCGATTCGTATATCACTATGTCATCGAGATATACTAAGCATCTGAGTCTTTGTATCCCCATGAGTACGGAATTCATCAGTCTCTGAAATGTGGCTGGCGCATTTTTTAATCCAAAGGGCATTCGATTGTATTCGTAATGTCCGTACACTGTCTTTGGTTTATCTTGCTCAGCCATCGGTATCTGATGATATCCTGACGCTAAATTTAACGTCGAAAAATATTTGGCGTTTTCCAATTGATCTAGTATTTCTTCATTGTTGGGTAGGGGGAATGAATCGCCATAGTTAAGTCATTGAGCTTTTGAAAATCGATTACGATTCAAAGATTTGGTTTTCCAAACGGGTCAGCTTTTTGGGGTACCACTAATAGTAGCGCGTTCCATTGACTCGTGCTAGCTCTGATAATGCCATCGTGTAGCATTTATTTTATCTGCGTATTTATTTCCTCCTTATGCTTGTGGGGAGGCGATACGGTTGTATGTTGACCGGCGATGCGTCGGCTTGTATACGTACCTCATGTTTCACTGCTGCGGTGCATGTCAGTGATTCTCCGTTTAGGTGGAATATGTCCTGATATTCTTCGCATATCCATGTGAGTTCTTGTCGTTCTTCCAAGTTGAGATGCCGGGTACGTAATGTTCGTCAGATCCGCTCGCTCCACGGCCGTTTATCTATACATTTTTAATAACCGCATCTTTAATAACCGCATATATTTGATAATCATTTTCGTCCTGGTCTTCAATGATCACGTGCGGTGTGCGTATTTTTACCGGCCTATCAGTAGTGTTTACTATGCTGATTGCGCACGTTAAATTTTTTGGTTCGACCATGCATCGGCCGATGTATATTCCGGGCTCTGTTTCTATTGCTTGTATTATCCCGGGTTGGTTTCGATTGGTGGTTGCTCGGACGATGGTCTCACTGCGCGGTTTTAAGGTTATTCTCCCGTATGGTTTTAATTAAAAAATGACACCTGCAATTTGCAGTTCTTCCTTACCGTAATCGCGGGCTTCTTTATGTTTCTTCGTGAAATCGAGGCCGAGTATTTCGTCGTATTCCATCGGGAAGTCATCTTTCACCACATACATGGTGTGATTTATTTCCCGCAATTTAATATGTGCCTGCATACTTCCAATTGTATGCAATTAGTGGCCAGTCACTCCCGCTAGGGTGATTCTTTCGGGGGAAATTCTAGTTTTCCCTTTGAGCTTGTTTAATCTTATCAGCGAAATCGTTGCGCCAGAATCAAAAAACATGTTTATTTCTCCCGACCGCGTTTCCTGTGTTGGAAGTGTAACTTGGTCAAGGTCGCAGCTCCGCTGGGTATCTCGAGTTACCGGCGCGATTTGATATGACCGCGCGCTCTTATCTTTCTTGTTCTTTGTCTCTCCGTCTTTGTCACTACTCTACTCAGAATCGGAGTTCTTTTTTCTTCGCGGTTTGATCGCTTTTCGCGTATTATTATTTCGTGATCCCTGAAAGCTACTTGGCGTCTTATTTACGGTCTTTCCGTTTAGGTGCCAATACTCGTTCCGAGTGTGGCCGTGCTTCTTGCAGTTTGCAAAATTTTTTGACTGCGTTGACTCGTGATTTCTCAGGTTGCGGTAGCGCGAAGCGATTGACATATCGACTGCTTCAGCAATCTTTACCGTGGTGCCCTAGTTTCCCAAATTTCCGGCACTGCTTTTATAATTTTCTTCACCGGGCATATTATATTTTGGCTTAGATCGGTTAGCGGCCGTTCCTTTTATTCGCTCTTCCTCACTGGCGGCGGCTATTGCTTCTTGAAGCGTTGCATATCTGCGCGATCTGACTACGGCCTTCATGTCATTGATAGGGCTAAGCCCTATCTGATAATTTTCGAGCGCCCGCCGCTGTAGTATGTCTAATATCGCGCGTTAATTTTCAGTCGTATAATGCTGTCGACCCTCTATCATGGACTCGTACAAGTCCATTGTTAACTTGGCGGTTTGGAGTCCGTATATTCGAGCATTTTCTCCGATTCTTTGTTTAAGCGTATTAAATTCAATTTGTAAATGCGTGGTACTCTTCTTACTGGTGTAACACGCTTGGGAACATCCCAGATGCGCACAGTAATAAACGGACACAGCAGGCTGAGTGAAACGGACACAGTAACAAACGGATACAGACCAAACGGACACAGTAACAAACGGACACAGACCAAATGCGCACATACTAAATGCACACAGACCAAATGCGCACAGACCAAACGGACGCAGTAACAAACGGACACAATGTGAAACGGACACAGATCAAATGCGCACAGACCAAACGGACACAGTAACAAACGGACACAGTAATAAACGAACACAGTAACAAACGGACACAGACCAAATGCGCACAGATCAAACGGACACAGTAACAAACTGACACAGACCAAATGCGCACAGACAAAATGCGCACGGACCAAATGCGCACGAACATACCACATGGGTTGCGACTTCTCAGGGCACCCCTACCGACGGAGGGTGCGCATCTGGGACTCACTCACACGCTTCTAGCTCTTGCTTCAATTGCTCAAAATCGCTGTTTTTTGCATCTGGAAATTCAGCATAGCTCGGTCTTTTAATTTTGTACACAATATGGCTCCTAATACAGTCACTTCGTCTGTCGGATCGATATTTTGACCGCGTACGTCATCGCGCTTAGGAATTCTTGTAGTTTGTTCGCATTCCCGTCGAATTCCGGGATCATGCAACGCGCTTCTTTTAGCGATAGGAATCCGCGGCCTCTCCGATGTCGGACGTCTTCGTCAAGGTCTATGAAGGTAGTTTCTCTTGAGAAGTCTTCATTTGCGCACAGTACAATTGGACACGTTGCAATTGCCCACCGTGCTATTAGACACGAAACATTGCACACCGTTCAATTGCGCACAATTCGTTTGGACACAGTTCAATTGGACACAGTTCGATTGGACACAGTTCGATTGGACACAGTTCGATTGGACATAGTTTGATTAGACATAGTTCGATTGAACACAGTTCGATTGGATACCGTTCGATTGCGCACCGTTCAATTGCACACCGTCCAATTGCACACCGTTTAATTGCGCACCGTTCAATTGCACACCATTTAAGTCGCAAACCCATGTGGTGCAGTAAATGCTTTACACACACACACACACACACACACACACACGCGCGCGAGAGCTGCAAGGAGGCTTTCGGCCCCCCTCCCGCACCCACCCCGTCCAAGTCGCTAACCTGTGTACACATTGCAAACGCAGCCATAATGTATGAATATTTAATATGCCATAGCGCGAAGTGCGTGTTAGCCGGATCGCGTTGCGTGCGTCGAGAATTCGCGCCGCGGTACCTGCTCCTCCACTATCTTTGCGTTGTCGCAAAGTCTGTCTATTCCGTTTCGTGAATGTCGCGTTGTCGTCTCATTGTAATTTCATTTGCGTTGTAATAGCGGTATTCGTGTCCTAGCGTCATTTGCCGTGTCGCGCCTTGCCGTTGTCTTCAGACTTCGCGTTTTTGTCTAACTTACTGTTATCTTTGCGCCTTTTTCTATTGTATCTTACTTCGTTCGCGCGTCCTGGCTGATCCTGTTATTTTCGCGTTATTTTCCGTTTTTGAGCATTTCAGTTATTCTCTCTTAAGTTCCATCACTCTTGCGCTAAGCGAAGTCTTTGTTATATCGATCTACTCTCTCATTATTACTTATTTCTGTTAATTTCTTTTAATTGAATAAACACGCTGTTAATTTGTTTTACAAAGAACATATGTGATTCCTTGTATCGTTTTGTGTGTGTCGTCTCGTGTAATCGAGCGTTCGCCTGTGGCATACCGCCCCTCTACCGAAATTGGAATGGCCGGCTAACTACTCCGCGCGAGCGTAAAGCGGGATTTTTGTGTTACTTTCGCATCTGGATTTGACGTGACGGAAGTGCGCGTTTGGCGCCCAACATTTCGTGATAACTTCCGCGGATCGCCCAGTGCTATATAGAGAAGTCATCGAGGGAACGTCCATCTTCTCTTCCCCTTTCGTATCGTTTTTGATCCGCGTCGCGATTCCGCACAGTGGAATGTAAAGAAAACGCGTGACACCACACACGTGCAGCATCTACAGTCGCAGAACCGCCGCTAGACGGCGATGCTGTCTTTCTCGTAATGTAATTTACATCTTGAAAGTCAGAGACCACCCATGGTGACGCCTGACGGATGAACATATTGTTACGCGCGCTGCATTTTTTATCGTGTCCAAATTGTAATTTGTCCAGAATTTATTTTTCCTGTGTACAAAATCACTGTGTCCAAAATTCCTGTGTCAAAATGAACCGTGTTTATTTGAAACGTGTACATTATTTTGTGTCCATTTGCACCGTGTCCATTTGCATTGTACTGTGTCAAAGTGAACCATTCCCTATACATCTCTTTTATTTTTTTCTCGATCGTTACATACAAGTTATATTGCGTGTTATTTTTGTTTTGTTGCATCAACATTGCTATTATTTAAGGGATTGCACCACTGTAAAATTATCAAAAAATCGAAAAAAAAATTTTTTATTACATAATGTCTTAATGTTTTAAAAATAAGTTTAAATAGGTTTTATTGCTTAAAAAACTTTTTAATAAAGTTAGTACGTAAAGCCGCAGTTTTGAGCGTATCTCAGCACGGCCACCGCTCACACTTAGATATTTTTTATTTCCTCAGGTAAAAGGTAACTTACCTTTGAATAATGATCTCCGAATAATTGTACATGGCGTTAGTAATCCTTTAAAAAAATATATAATAGTATAGCTCAGTATTATGACTGTTGAAACGAACCAATTTGACGCCTTTTTTACGCTTTTTAAGGCATGCATCCGAAAGACTTTTCTATTGAAAACAACTAAAATTATCTCACAACAAGTATGATATGGAAGTAAATAACGCATTTTTTTATTGATTTATTAATTTTGTATCTGTAATGAGTGCCATTGCTCAAATAGTTGTGTGAACCGATGTGACTTACTGAGTCCGTTAATAGCGATTTGAAGAACGACGTAGCTGCTGATTTTGCAGTTTGTGTATTCAATAATGGTTTATGCAGCATTATGTAAATTATGGAGCTGATAAGTATCGGTTTTGGACCAAATTGCTACAAACGCTCACTCACGGTCGCCGCAAAAGAAGCGCGCTCATCCTCTAGATCATTTCGCAAAAGCAAAATAGAAAAAGATATCGCCGCAGAAGAACAACTATATGGTCCTGGCACTGCGGACTAAAGATAAAAAAATTGAAACCTAAAAATTATTATCCATAAAAAGTAAAAAATCGATTTTGAAAACTTTAAACGCGTTTTTCTCGAAACTGCATTTTTCAAATTGGCTTGCATAACTTCAACAATTTTGGTTCGATTCACTTTAAATTTTAACAGCATCTTCAAAACAACATTCCGCGACGTAACACGTATGGATTTTCCAATTAATAAAAAATTTTGTAAGTTATGACCGTTTTTCACATTTTTATTTAAAAACCTACTCTGTCTTTAACCTTTTGAGGTTAAAAGCCACAAATTATTCTTGCTTACGAATTTTAATAAAACTCTGTATTTAAGAGTCTTTTGGGCTGCTGATTACGAATTTAATGTCAGATTTTTAAAATTAAAAATAGCGAATCTAATATGACAAAACACTTAGATACTAAGTACAAAATTAGTTGAATTTTTAATTTTACGCCCATCATATTGTATCTACCATTTTAAATTTTAAAATTTTGATAACGGATTCGTAATCAGCACCCAATAAAACTAAGTTTAGATACCTAGTTATGTAAGTTTTATGGAAATTGGTTAAATTTTTAATATTGTGTCCGCCATACCCAGACAGCACCAGATATCGTACGAATATTATACTCTCATACGTAATGTACTGTGATCATACCGAATATACGTAAAACATTCATATAACGTCTCAGTAGAATGTCATTTTGATATATCCTCAAGATAAACTTAGAATATAGCGACTGAACTTCGCAACTCCTACTGAATATACTGAGATTATATCTAATATACTCAAAACATCCGTAAAATATCCTATGATATATCTCATGTATATCTATCACATATTTCCAAAATATCCGCGTAATATCGAAAGTGAATCATGTCAACGCTATTTATGATCTGTAACGTTACGCATTTTCGTCTGCCGTGTGATGCAGACACGTGGTGAAGTGTAGGGTGTGAACGTGCGAACACGAACTCACGGACAACGTGGTTTTCTCAGGAATTACGCCCAGATAACTCTGGTATGTACATAAGATATAATATAGTAACGTAAACTATAATAATATATATATATTGTATATATACATATATTATTTAGGTTATAACCTACAATTATCTGAGCATAATTTCCCAAAGCACCCCAGCGTATTCAACAGATATTACGCTTCATTTTTTGCGATAGCTTCCTGATGTGCGAAATGATTAATTCCTCTTCTTATTTCTTCTTGCTAATTCTGTATGTTTAATTCCTTGTTCCTTATTCCTCTCATTATGCATGAGCCCATATAATGTGAACATACTGTAGACATATTGTGAATATACTGAAGATATACTTTAGACATACGTATAACATTCTTAAGATATATTCGGTATATTCTCATAAACTGCCAGCGAAATTCTATGGGATAAGGCAACGCGGACATAGTACGTTATGAGTATATACTCGCCATATCACAGACGTATCTCTAATATTATACGAATATTGCAATATACTTTCGCAATATCCTATTATCGTTCTCATAATCTACATGTGCTGTCTGGGATATTATATCCACCATTTTCAAAAATCTGATAACGGATTCGTAATCAGCGATCAAATACCTCCAAGTGTAGAATTTTGTAGAAATTAGCGCTCTTTTCTAAGAGAAAATAAACTTCTTTCTAAAAAGCAGCAAATTTTTGGTATTTGTTTATGTTCACGAAATACTCGCTTGAGCTCGCGGTTATGCCTTGTGGATGTTCACGAGGGTGAGAAAGGGCGTCGTGGAGTCAGATATTAATACAATTTATTTTACTAATAAATTACAGAGCGAAACGCGGAGATGTCTGTCGCGATCGTCATGCGATATCACAGAATGTCATTTTAATCACACTAGAATACACTTTGAGTCCTGTATGCTAACTTTCTGTCCGATGAGCACTTGCGTGAGTCAATTATATTAATCTATCACCGTAATGTGATGATGCCCGTGAGCCGTGTTGAGCACGTGGCGCCGGCGCGCCTTGCGCGTGCTGAGCGATGAAAAGGCCCTTGTTGATGCACCAGAGTTATCTGCTACGTTTCCTCCTTCGGCGAACGTCGCTGAGATGAGCTGAACGAAATGAGCACTAGAATCCTCGATGAGTTCTCACAATTACTAGTTTCACTCGATTTACTATCCTCTCTGAGCTGCGTATACACACTAGGCCGGGGCCATGAGCACTAGAAAGTAGTAACTGAAAGTGACCGCCAGCTACCGAGCGCTGTCGGCGCTTCGCGATTCATGCGCTCGGTGATTGATGGATGCTGCCACCTGACGCGGCGAGAACTAGTGACAACTTCACTAATTCTCGAACAGTTTATTTATAGAAAGTAAATAAATATAAATTTTTAATTATACATATTTCTTAAACATACCTTAAGATATTCTGAACTATCATAAAGCAAAAAAACGATTTTAAAAGATTAAAAAATCGTTAAAATAATTAAAAACGAGAGAGATCTTGGTGGGTCACTCACAATCAGTGATCCATCATGACGCAAAGGGTTAAATGCTTGTCATTTTTTCAAAAAACGATATTTTTTATTAAATTCCATACATCTTTCACTGGGTAATTTAATAGAATCTAGATTAAAAGAAAATTTTTTCTGATGATAAGTCAACAATTGAAGTTGGTAGTCTGCAAGTCTCGGAACACCTTCAAGAGATGCCTTTTTACAATAAGAGTCTTTTTACAATAGTTCCTGCGCCATTATTTTTAAAAATTACAAAGATTTTTTTTAAGTTTAATATGTATATTAAAGAATACATGTACTTGTTCTAAGATTGAAAATTTTGACATGAAAAGATGATTGAATATGTACCTTATCTTTATGCCGCTATAGTGGTGTAAGCCCTTAACCGTTTTCTCGGATAATTTAAATATTGTTTTCTTACATTTTAATTTCTATTGACTAATTTAATATCGTCAATTTATTCTGAAAAGGAGCTGAATTTAATTTTTATTTATTTGTCTTTTCAGTGCGTGGCAATGGAAATACATCCTATGTATTTGATGATACCAGCCACACTAATGTGTTCGTTTTCGTTCCGCTTGCCAGTTGGGACACCACCAAACGCGATTATAACAATTGCAGGACATATTCCGACCAATTGGTTGATAACTGGAGGCTGTGCACCTGCAATTTATAGCTTAATAGTGGAAGTAATTTTTTTCTCAACATGGGGCGTTTTCGTTTATGGAATTAAAGATTTTCCCGCTTGGGCTAAACGTGTCCCAATGGAAAATAATACAAACCTTATAATTATTAACTAGGAACAACTATTGAAGTTACGTAGAGATTAAATCCTAAACTTCCTCGTCTAATTTTTCTTTTTGTAAAATTTTGAATCTTGTTACGAGTAGAACAACAAATTAATACTTTAAGTACTAGTGTTGTTTAAAAATGTTCTACATTTTTTACTGAAAACTGTTTATTTAACACAAATAAAATTTATATTCAGCAAGGGTATATTTTAAGATACATATGTTATTTTTCTACAAATTCTCTGTTCAGTTGTTGTGTAGTCTCGCGTGATTGCTATCCCAATATGAAGTCTTGTTTCTATAACCATCTCTTGACAGCCTCAACAAAGCCTTTAAATTTTATTCAGCGAAAGTTTAAAGACCGCGAAAGTGTTGTGAGAGCTGTTAAGAAATAACTACGGGACAGCCTACAAGAAAACCTCTTGTTTTGCAATGGCAAATAAGACCATATCAATAAAGAATTTGTTGAAAAGTAATATATGTAACATACGTACTTTTGCTGAATGTGAATTTTATTTATGTTGAATAAACTTAAAAAAATGTGATGCATTACTTTTTAAATAAACCTAGTGTCTATAACTAAACTATTTTTGTAACTTTCCTCTCATATGTGTTACATTATATTACACTGAGAGAAAATTATATACTATAAACTTTATTTACTACACACCTATACGTACTAATACATGTATGAGAATAATAATATAATAAAGAAAAAGATAATAAAGAACGATACAATGTTCAAAAATAAAGTTTAATAATGAAGTAGACAAAACAATCTCTTATGTACAAACTTTTTCGCGTGCTTTTTTTAGAGAGAAATGCATTTACGCACACCCGTCTCGTTTACCATACGGCCATAAATTTTTATGCCATTAGCATTTCAATTTGATAAATGTTAAGATATAGGATTTTAAAAAAACTCCATTAACTTATTAAAAAAAAAATTATGGCTAGAGCGAGAATCGAACCAGCGACTCCGCGCTTACGAAACTAGAGCTCTGTGCGCTCGGCTACGAGCGGCTCTGACAATAAGTCGAAATTTTTTGTACTTAAAGATATCGGAAATCTTCAAAATCGATTTTCTCGAGTATTTTTTTTAGATGCACATCGTATTGCTTTCGGAAATTGAAGTCCGGGTACTGATCTTCAAATCCTATAAGTATGAAAAAAATCGATGACCCATGACCCGTAAGGTCCCCTTGTAAGAAAAAAGCTACTACTTGTTTCCATCGACTAGCAATACCACCTAAAGACTAGCGTGACTAGCAATATCAGCCTTATCATCATTATTTGGTAAAGTAGCACATCCTATAAATGTATTTGTACTAGTATCAAATGAGTTACTTGGAGTAATGTTCATTTCGTCAAGAACAAGCATACAATACTTATCCAAATCATTCTTAAATGAGAGAACTTTAAAACGAAGAAATTCGAAAATTTCCTCTAGAATTCCACTAATAAATTTTAAAGATTGTAAGATTGTAATCGTCGACTTAAAGTTCTTAATGACGGTAAAGGTAAATCACGACTTAATTCCTCATAACCTGAGCGACCGCACGTAAATTTATATTTTAACGCTTTATTTCGTTAGACCAATACACGATACTTTTTTATAGTTTCCAAGTAATAATTTAATTTGATCTGCATTTAAAATCTTTTTTATATCTTTTTTGATCGTTATATTATTAGTATCCAGATTTTGTTGTAAATATTTAATTTGTTTTCTAGCACTTTTTAATTTCTCTCTGGTTTTGCTATACTTATTCTGTATTTTAATAATGCTTTCTATTTCTTTTTCTTTTTTTTCTTCTCCGAAAATTATCATTACATTTTTCTTCTTCTCTTACATCTTTAAATTATTCCTAGAATCCAACATTTCTTTGTTATTTCATAAACTTTATTTTCACGAACTTAATATATAAATAAAATATTTTATATTCTTAACGATTATATATAAGTTTTTAGTAATGTTGTAAGCCGATTACAACTATATCTATTAAAATTGCGACACGCATCTTTCGAAAGACGTTGCAAGAAGCACCTCTTTCGAAAGACGCACAAGAATCCGCCGCGCTTACGGAAGTCCCGAGTAACTTCCGTGAGATTACAACAGCGCGTTCGGAAGCAGTTCGTATCGCCCTAGAAATAGGTCCTACGCTGCAAAATCAAACCGCAAGGCTACCGCGTTCCGATGTCGAAACGCTTAGCCTCACGGAAGCTACCGACGCCCGGTCACTGGCCCCCGAAATTGCGCCAGATATCATAATATATAAACGCGACCACGCCGTGACCGAGCGGAGAGTATCATAACAGCGACCGAGCATCGTCGCATACCGTAAACCTTATCGCGAGTGTTACGTGACATCAACACAGCTGATTGTAAGCGCAAGAAACAGAAATAAAGACAGCGAACAAGCACATAAGAAGCGTCTTCTTTTCTCTTATACACCGAGCCGAACCTTCACCCTTTGGGTCCCAACCCTTCAGGCAGAACGATCCCAACTACCGACGGGAAAGAATTCCCAAAACGAGCAAACGCTCACAACAGTAACTTTAACTTAAATAAATAATGACTTAATTTAATAAAAACAATGTTTTTCAAAATAAACTTTTACTTTAGTATTAAATTACTGTATTCTCAACAAAATTTATAATTGAGTCACTTTTATGTTCATGTAACTTTAATTGTATTCTATACATTAACTTTTACTTAATTTTGGTTTTATTAAGTTTTGTTAGGTAGTAATTCTTTATCATTTAATTAAGAAATATATTAATTTACTGAACACTGCTAGAGACATTAATATTGTGTCTTGTTTGATCGCCTTTTATTTCTTCTTTTTTTCTCTTACATTATCATTACATCCTTCTTCTTCTATAATTACTTAAAGAAACTTTAAAGAAATAACTGAAATGATATACATAAGATGATACAAATTTACTTATTTCTGCAAATAATGCTGGAATAGCATTTTTTTTTATTTTATCATTCCATCTTGTCAGAAATTTTCTCACATTTCTGGGCCAAAATGTATCTATAAATAAAATTTTAATTATTGACAAAATAAAAATTAATTTTTTTGTTGTCAATAATAATTAATAGAAAACTAGTTTTTTTATAGTCAACTCCGCAGCCGAGTCAATTGTATTTTCGTACTATATTCGTGTCGCGAGTTATGGTCGTTAACTGTATTGTAAATCGTCGCGCATTTGTCATTCCGAAGAATCTAAGGTATTCTTATCGCATTGATATCGCGAATCCTTGCGTGTAATTGCACTCTCGTAAAATTAAATGTATTTGTCTTTCATCGTCTCGTCGGCGAGCTGGTGATAATTGTTGCGCACATCGTTCGCGGGATCTTATAGCACACGAAAGAGCACGAATCCGTTGCGTGTTGCGCGGGCTTCCACATACTGTTCGTCCCGGTCGCTCTTGGCGAGATTCTTTCGGGAATTCGGCGTTTCCCAACGACGCATGGTGAAGCGTAGACAAGCCGGAAAATTTCCGCGCATGTAAAATAACTCTTCCGGTAAATATCCCGTAGCCGCGAAATATATTTCCGAGCGATTATCTGCTTGCAGCGCGCGCGAGTGTTAGCCGCCGCTTGACAGAGCCTTACGATTTTGTATCGTCTGTTGTTAAATATATTCGTTAATTTCATTGTTTAATTTACGCTGTTCTGATAGTTCTCTCGTCTTCCCGATTCCATCCACCCGCATCGAACCTCCCGCTCTGCCATTTTAGGACTGAGTAGCTGACTGTCGGAGCCGTCGAGGCTCCGGTCGTCTAAAGAGTGCCCGTATTTTCCGCGATTTTACTGGATATGTTACCGCGTAACGTAGATTTGCTGTTTTGCATAGAAAGAGTGGTACGCTCAACGTACCTGGCGCCCAAGTTCGACTTTTAGCGGGAATACCGAAATTCGGTCGCCCCGACACCCGGGTGGCGCAGTGCCGTGACCAGGGGCGGAGGCGAAGTTGACCGTCGCTCGCGAGCACGATTACAACTTATAAAAATCTGTTTTTGTTCTGTTCTTTTGATAAAGCTAAATTATAATTATAATTATATAATTATATCTGGGATATAAATTATAATTATATCCCAGATAATTTCATAAATACTTTTACAATATTTATGATAAATCTTTATGATCTGTCAAATCTAAGACCACAAAAATATTTATAAAATATTTGTTTAAATATTTATAAAATATTCAAATAAATATTATAAATATTTTGTAAATATTTTATAAATATTGTGTGCTGTCTGTGGGATAATTCTAAATATAGAGATTGATGGTGATTAATATATATAGTCTTTGGAATCAATAGTTTTTTTTATGTTCGTTTATATGTTTATATGTTGGATTACGTTCATACAAATTAATAAAAAATGAACGCATAAAATTCAAATTATTATATTTGCTAACCGAGAAGCAGGATCGAATTAATACGTCATAATAACGTCACGGAATGACGGCGAGAAATAGGACCAAAATATTACGTCATAAAGACGTCATTAAATAACGTCAATATGCCGTCATTTAAATGTCATGGTCGCATTTTGGTCATAGGACGTCATTCGTACCAATATGACCAAAATTTGACGTCAAAATGATTTGCCTTTGCTACCTGGGTTATTAATAAATTTGTCAATAGAGTTGATGGCCGCTCGGCGGGCGCAATTGGGCGAGACAACGATGTCGCAATAAATCCGTGACTCTAAAGACGAAAAGATAGTAGCAAGTTCTCTCTCAAGCTCGTGACTCTCTCGCGAGTCGTCCGACCGCGAAATCGATGGCTTTACAATTTTCGTGACGCTCGTCTCACCAAGTCGCCTCTCTCTCGTCGGCTTCGTCCGGATCGGGATGACTACCGGTTTCTGCGTCCTCTTACACACAAAATCTCAGCTCGGGACCTGGATCGCACAATACTAAACAACGTCCGCAGCTCGAGTGATTGATTCTAGATCCTACGAGAGCCGCTCGGTGACGCGCCCCACCTTGCCTCCGATAAGCCGGGCCCTTATTGGCCGCAATTTTCCAAATTCGACTTGCGCGCGACGTGCAACGTGCATGCTACTTGCTGACTGATCCAAGCGCGGTGGTCGATATTTTTAAGCCCCGTGCACGGGAATTTTTGCGCTCTCCTCTACGACAATTTCCCGACTCCTTGCCGGGCGCATCCTCCGCCACCGGGATGTTATTTTCTCCTCGACGAGGGCGCAACATTGATTACAACTGTCGCTATCCTTGCCGGAACTCGTGCGGGATCGAATTTGAAGTCGCCCCGTCGCGTCGGGACGCCGGCCCTGTGCCTTCGCTGGATCTTGAAAGCGCGATTCGGCAGCAGTATCGGAATTCTCTCACGATAAAATGGTAGACAAGATAAGGGCGGTATTACCTGCGGACCCCCGATCGAAAAGAGTCTCCGTTACTTGACGTCACTCTGCGACTTCCGGGAAAGATCTTCGTTGAGACGAGACGTCAAAAATGACAAAATAGATCTCTGTGGCCACCGATTCTCGCCGCACTCGCGATGCAGCGCTTGTAAAAATCTTAACAATTAGCGAAAGGACAACACACAGAAAATACGACTTATCATGCTTTCGCGTCCGCTCTCGAGCGGCAGGACGCCCGCGTGATGTTAACGCGTAAGGGCCATTAAAACCCTTGTAACGGACAGCAACCTGCGTCACAACTCCCTCTTCCCCGGAGAGGACCGAGGAGATCTTGACTTTTGACGAACACGTCAACAGCCACCAACTTCTTCCCGCCATACGCGAATCGCACACCAATATCAAACCATGACGTAAATTTAAAAAAAATTTTGGGGGGGGTTCTAGCCGCGTCCGGCTATTACCGCCGCCCGCAAACACATAAACGGTAAATAATGTGGGGGTTTCTAGATTAGGGAAGCACGCTACTCATTTCATGAGAAAGACATACTTTCTCCGTGGTCTACCCACAATCTCGCAAACGCACAAGAGGAAGGATCGACACGGCAAAGAATTCTTTTGGACTTCACGCTTATGAACGGAACTCCTATTTCGCTCGCGATCTGCCGCTCCACCACCGACGCTCCACCGTCTCTACTCCTCTTACGTGCGACCTTCACCATAGCCAAAGAAAACAACAAAATGAAACAGAACGAAAGAAAACGAACGAACAAAACAAGACAAAACGAAACGAAGAACAGAATACGATCTCGAAACTCTTGAATCCAACTCCGTAATCTCGCTATTTATTGCCATACTATTAAATTAATTTTTTTGAGGCTCGTAAAGAAAGAATCTCGCACAACAAATAAATATTGCAAAGGTATGCTTTAGTGCTCTTTATTGCGTCCCGTATGTATAAGAGGAGGGAACGATAATCTAAGGAGGGATGAAGATAAGAAAAAAAAATCAACCCAGACAGCACACAACATCCAGTGGACGTCCGATTTTAGTCTTTATTTTATCCAAACGTTCATGGACGTAATACAAATATTTTAAGAACGTACATTATTGGACGTTCAAAATACATTCATATTTGGACGTTTTAAAGATGTACATTTTACGTACTTTTGAAAAAAATTTTTGCCTAAAAAATTGTTGTGTAAAATAATTGTCAATTCTTTTTGACGTGTAATAAAAATAATAGCATGTATGAAAAAAAACATTTTCTTGAGAATTGGCTCAGATCGATTCAATAGTAAAGTACTAAATATTTTTAGTAGTAGAGTATTAAATATTTTGCATATTTAATATATATATAAACGCTAGACAATAGTCTAATTATTTAAGATCCTGTGATCTTAGATAAAATATTATTCAATTTTAATGCAAGTTTGAGTTAATTAATTTGTTAGTAAAATTTATTGGATCATCCGCAGGCTGCTGTCCGTCACAAGGGCCTTATCGGCCCTTACGCGTTAACATCACACAGGTCCTGCATCCTCCCGCTCGGGAACGGACGCGAAAGCATGATAAGTCGTATTTTCTGTGTGTGTTGTCCCTTCGCTAATTGTTAAGATTCTTTCAAGCGCTGCATCGCAAGTGCGGCGGGAATTGGTGGCCACAGCGATCTATTCTGTAATTTTTGGACGTCTCGTCTCGACGGAGAACCTTCACGAACACGGTACGCGTACTATATTTTTTGCTATTATTATTTCGTGGTTTCTGTGGGCTTTTTGACGTTTTATTAACGGTTTTTCCGTTTAGGTGCCAGCACTCGTTTCGGGTGTGGCCGCGTTTCTTGCAGTGTTTGCAAAATTTGTCGACTGCGTTTACGCGTGATTTCTCCGGTTGCGGTATCGCAAAGCGATTGGCATACCGGCTGCTTCGGCAATCTTTGCCATGATGCCCCAGTTTCCCACATTTCCGGCACTGCAATTTGCTTTTATAATTTTCTCCGCTGGGCGTATTATATTTCGGCTTAGGCCGGTTAGCGGCCGTTCCTTTTATTCGCTCTTCCGCGCTAGCGGCGGCTATTGCTTCTTGCAACGTCGCATATCCGCGCGATCGGACTACGGCTTTCGTGTCATCGCTAAGTCCTATTTGATAATTTTCGAGCGCCTGCTGCTGTAGAATGTCTAGTATCGCGCATTTGTTTTCGGTCGTGTAATGTCGACCCTCTATCATGGACTCGTACAGGTCCATTGTTAACTTATCGGCTCGGAGTCCGTATGTTCGCGTATTTTCTCCAGCTCTTTGTTTGAGCGTATTAAATTCAATTTGTAAATGCGTGGTGCTCTTTTTACTAGCGTAACACGCTTCTAGCTCCTGTTTTAATTGCTCGAAATCTCGGACTTTTCGCGTATGGAAATCCAGTATAGCACGACCTTTTAACTTTGTGCATAATATTGCTCCTAACAGAGTCACTTCGTCGGCCGGGTCAATATTCTCTACCGCATACGTCATTGCGCTTAAAAATTCTTGTAACTTGCTTGCATTCCCGTCGAATTCTGGGATCATGCAGCACGCTTCTTTTAACGTTAGTGTCCCGCGGCCTCTTCGGTGTCGAACGTCATCGTCGTGGTCTGCAAAGGTCGTATCTCTTCGGCTCGGTCGCGATGGTCGGTAATCGTAAATACGCTGCGTGTGTAATTGTGTTTCTCGCACGGCGTCTATGTCCGTTTGTAATCGGCGTATTTCTTGGATGACAGTACGCAGTGTGTCTCGGACGTCGTCGTCCCTTTCTCGCGCTACGTTGGGCTGTGCTGCCCTAGCGGCCAGGTTTTCGCGGATTTCTTGATGCATCTCTAGGATTTCTCGCTCCGCGTCGGCTATAAATTGCTGAGCTTCCGTTTGCTGAGCTCCCGATGGTTGTGCTTGTTCGTTGGCACTTATTGCGTATCGCTCGAGAATTTCGTCCGGGTTAAAGATGTCCGAATCGTACAAGGTCAGTGAAAATTCGTCGCGTGATGATACACGGCTCGGAGTTCGGCTAATGTATGGCTTAGTCCGTCTGATCTCGCGGTCTTGTCGTGTCGCGTTGTCAAATAAACTTGAATCGAGACTCGCGAAGGGAAATTCTCGCTCGCGTACCACGTGTTCGAGTAGCTCGCTATTGCCTTCGGGGGGAAATTCTAAAGCTCTACGAACGTTATCCCGATCCTCGCGAAGGGCTTGGACCGCTCGCCAGGCAAGATCTAGTTCTAAATAATGTATCGATCGCGCCGCAGCTTCGCTAAATAGCCACGATTCGTTTCGTATCGGCGAGTTTCTATCACCTGACATTCGCTACTGTTATTTAATCGTTAGTGTTATTTGTCGGTAACTAAGTTACCGGGGGCCTGCGTATTTTGAGTTTGGTCGGACGCGCTCGCTTATAATTTATTTTGCTTACAAGATTTGTCGGACTTACATTAACGCAGTATATCGCTGCATGCTGTCCGTCGTTTTGCCGCTTGGCTGGTGAGTCACGATACAGTAGGTCGGTGTTTTCTTGGATTTCGCCGCTATCGCTGTTGCGCTGTCCGATGGCGGAGCTCTGGCTCGATGACTGTCTTCTTTGCTGGATCTCAGGTCCGCAGATCAGCTGATCGGCTCGGCTGCGTTGTACAGGATCTTCAGCGAGTTTGTTTGCTCTGATCGACTTCCGCTTTTTTCTTTCTTGGCTGTTCTCTCCTTGGCTCTGAGTCCGTTAGGGAGTATTTTCCTTCTAGGTTTTTCGACAGTGAATCCCACCGCTACCACCAGATTTGTTGTGGCCCTTTTTGGGATTCAGGGTCACAGGTATTTTGGGATTGTCTGCCGGTACTCCTCGGATCAGGTCTAGTAAGAGATTGTAGCCGTTGGTTGAGTAACAATGTAGATATAGTATATTTACTCTCTTAATTACACTGATTCGTAATAACACTATAACTCGGGATAAGTATAAATGAATGAGCGACATACATTCGTCGCTATGGCATGCAAGTAAGCCCGCTCGTTGTCTGTACCTCGGCGTTTATATACACCGTTTTTACGACCGGGGAAGGTACTTCTGCGGTCACTGGCCTTTGGACAGTGTACTTGCTTAGCCAGCGAGTGCTGGCTACGCGGTTTCCACCCCAAAATCAGGTGATTTGGGTGTTATTGCTTAAACAACCGAGTGCATTTCCCGGTGCGACGCCCAGTATGTAGGCCGGGCGATGTCCGCGCGCGAGGCGTCATTTGACACCTTCTATCGCTTGCAACATGCCGTATGTGAGTGTGATGCACTCACAACACGACATTCAAGTAGAGTTACGAGCTCGCGAAATTATTGGAGTATCACTATCTCGCCCTATCTCGCCCGCCCGCGTGAGTTCGCTGTTTGTTTTGTATTACAGTTACGGTGCGTATGCGTTCCGATCCGCAGCCGAGTCACCTGTATTTTCGTAGCGTGATCGTATCGTAAGTTACTGTCGTTAATTCTATTGTAGACCGTCGCGCATTTGTCATTCCGAAAAATCTAAGATATTCTTATCGCATTGGTATCGCGAATCACTTTGTAATTGTGCTCTCGTCCGATTTAATGTCATTGTCTTGTACCGCCTCGTTGGCAAGCTCATAATAATTATCGCGCATATTACTCGCGGGATCTTGTACGTGTCAGGCACATGATGCAAAGCGCCTTTCCTATGTACGATCTCATAGTCGTATTCTAAAAGCTCCAGCGCCCAACGAGCTAATCGGCCTGTCGGATTCTTTAAATTGTGTAACCATCTTAGGCTACTGTGATCGGTTATTACGGTAAATTTATAACCCTCTAAATACGGTCGGAATCGGTCTATATAACCGCTAAACATTCTTGTTCTGTTACCGAATACTTCTTCTCGGCATCCGACAAAGCACGGCTCGCGAACGCGATAATCTCCACGTCATCGATATACTGAATCAAGACAGCGCCAAGTCCGACGGAACTAGCGTCAGTCTGCAATACGAACTGAATCTTAAAGTCGGGACACGATAAAGTCGGAGCGGACACCAATTGGTCGCGGATTTGCGCGAACACGCGCTCCTGCTTCTCTTCCTACTCCCAGCGTTGCGCCTTCTTTAATAATCGAGTCAGAGGCTCACTTAAAGTCGCGAATTGTGGTATAAATCGGTGATACCATAATGACATGCCGAGAAAACGTCATAACTGTTTAAGGTTAAGCGGCGCCGGATATTCAAAGATTGATTTTGCCTTTTCGAGACAGTTAGGCCGTCCCGTTGTAAAATAAATCCTAAATATTGAACTTGCGAGCGACAAAACTCGCACTTCTCGAGATTTATCGTAAGACCGACAGGCGTGATTTTGCTTAGAACGCGATCTAGCCACTCTAAATGCTCCTGAAAAGTAGCCGTCACAATCACGATATCATCCAAATACGCGAACGCATGCGGTTCCATCTCCGGTCCGATTAATTTATCTAAAAGACGCTGGAACGTCCCGGGAACTCCGGTTAATCCGTATGACATTTTTATGAAATGATAAAGTCCTTTTCCGGGGATGCTAAACGCTGTAATTTCTCGACTATTCTTCGCCAAGGTATTTGAAAGTACGCCTGGCTCAGATCAATCGTAGAAATATAACGCACTGACCGTAATTTATCCAATATACCGTTTATATTCAGCAATAGATACGCGTCCTTTTTTGAAACGCTGTTAACTTTGCGAAAGTCTAGGCAAAATCAATACTTTCCGTTTAGTTTCCGTACCATGACAATCGGATTAGACCACTCACTAAACGACGGCTCGATAATACCGGCTGTTAACATTTTATCAACTTCCCCGCGAATCGCTTCCTGCACTTTCGGCTAAACTAAATAACAACGCTGTTTAATAGGGGCGTGTTGACCTACGTCGATTCTATGTTCCGCAAGAGAAGTGACACCGGGATCGGTAACCGCATCAGGTATCTTATTTTTTAAAAATTGTTTTAATTGGTTTTCTTGATCGGGAGTTAACTCGGACAGTAAACGCAAACATCACCAGTATTGGTAGGGTCGAAGGAACGACGCTCCCAAGGTCGATTCGCGAAATACTAGCCCCGCGACGCGAAATCTAATCCAATACCGAACGCTCAGAGAAAACCCATTCCTGCAATGCACGAAACGGCAAAGGCCGGCAGTAGACATACGGTAATCTCACGCTGTAAGTTATCAAGCGTAAACGTAAGCGAAACTTCCTCTTTAATTTCTGATATTTGCCCGTTCGCGTTGCGAATTCGGAGACTGCGCGCGCTTACAATCGATAACGCTAAGTGTCGTACGATAGTAATACCTTCGTCCCCAAAAATCGTTCGGCTAGACCCTGAGTTGACAAGTGCCATTAACGAAAATTCTCCGATAAAAATGCAGAAATATCGTAACGGCGGCAATTCTAACGCGCGAAACGTCAAGTTAAAATATTCAACGTCAGCAGAATCAATGTCGCGGGTCTCAACCGATTTGGCTGAAGTTGCAATAATCCACTTTAGCGACTCGCCTCCGCGTTTCCCGTACACGTCGGGCACGTCTTCACCGTAACGTCTTTCTTTCCGTATCGATAGCAATACATGCGGCGAGCTTCCGCGCACTCACGCGCGATGTGCCCAATTTTCTCGCAATTCCAGCAACGGGCTGTTGAAGTACGCGCTGAGGTAGCGGCGGCGACCGTAGTCGATAACGACGGACATCGTTGAGGCCCCGGCGGCCTTCGCCGGCGCGCGAGCTCGTTTATTAGCTTTCTTATTTCCCGTCGGATCAGACGCGGCGAGTTCCGCCGTCGCGGTATCGGAAACGCGCGATGATTTCTTCGACGGCTTGTATGCCAATTCGGGAAACAAAGATTGTTCGGGTGGTGGATATTAGTATATATGGCTATATATGACGGGAGAGTCCAAAATGGTCACGTTCGAAATGGCCACGCGTAAATTTGACCACGTTCGAAATGGCCACGTTCGAAACGGCTACGTTCGAAATGGCCACGTGCGGAATAAACATGGAAAATATTGCACGGGATTCAATTTGCCCACGTCCGAAACGGCCACGTTCGAAATGGCCACATTCGGAATGGCCACGTTCGAAACGGCCACGTTCGAAATGGTCACGTATGTTTTACATAATTTCCAGTACAATGCACATGGGTTAGCGACTTAGACGAGATGGAGGGAGGAGGGGCCAAAGGCTCCCCCTTGCACCCCCCCCCTCTGTGTGTGTGTGTGTGTGTGTGTGTGTGTGTGTGTGTGTGTGTGTGTGTGTGTGTGTGTGTGTGTGTGTGTGTGTGTGTGTGTGTGTGTGTGTGTGTGTGTGTGTGTGTGTGTGTGTGTGTGTGTAAAGCATTCACTGCACCACATGGGTTTGCGACTTAAATAGTGTGCAATTGAACGGTGTGCAAATGATCGGTGTACATCTTTCCGTGTGCAAATGATCAGTGCGCATCTTTCCGTGTGCAAATGATCGGTGCGCATCTTTCCGTGTGCTAATTATCGGTGCGCATTTCTTGGTGTGCAAATGAGTGGTGGGCAAGTGAACAGTGTGCAAGTGAGCGGTGTGCAAATGAATGGTGTGCAGCTTTTAAGTGTCCAAGTGAACGGTGGGCATTTTTTCGTGTGCAAATATCCGGTGGTCAAATTTTACGTGTGCATAAAACTGGCGTACATTTTTAATAAAATTTCTTTTGTATCCAAATGCACAGTGTGCAAATGCACCGTGGTTATTTGAACCGTGCGCAAGATATCGTGTCCAAATGCACCGTCATTTCGATGTCGAATTGATGTCAATTCGATGTACTATTTCTCACTGGGATATGTGTGAGTTATACTTTATAGCTATAGTTTTTCGCTCCTTCCTGGCCACTGCATTAGACTAAGGATCAAGGATTAAAATTTTATTTTTATATTTTCTCAATTCTCGGAAGCTTTATTCAAGTTACGGAAGCCCAAGGGATTTTCTTTGAGTGACAAAAATGATACCACACTTTGCTGTTAGGTAAATATATTGAGCTCACTATACACATCGAGAGATAATTTGTTGCTGTAGGTGGTTTTCTTTTATGAACCTTTTGGTGTAAATTTTCTCACGAGAAAAAGAAGCGCCGCGCCCTCGCCTAGCAGCGATCTTGCGAACTACTCGCGGCTGCTGCGGAATAATGATATATGTGTGTATATATATATATATATATATATATATATATATATATATGTATATATATATATATATATAAAATAGAAGATCTTATAACAATATTCTCAGTATATTATGTACGGTATATATATTTACAGTAATCAAACGTACGGTAATCAAAATAAAGATATTATTTCATTTTTGGTGCTGTTACATTTTTTTACGCTAAAAATAAACTTTAAACATTAAAAGATATTTAGATTGCAAAAGTAAAATCTAAGAATGTACGCGAAATAATATACTAATTTAGATATAACAGGTCCGTTCTAATAATATACGAATAATGATATATTATAGAAAACATTATGAGAATATTCTCAGTACATTATATACAGTACGTATGTTCACAGTATGAGTACAGGATATTCTAATGATATCATGTTCTATGTGGGACTTGGTTCGGCAAAAGTCATCTTGACGTGGCTACAATATACAGAATTGTTGCATGCTTTTTAATGCTGAGGCACCCACGTCAAGATGACACACGTGATGAAACTGGTGTGGCGTCAGCCACGATTGTTGATTGGTTTAATTTTTGCCGAGAGGTAATTATATTTCAAGATTTTAATACATTATAATAAAAAATTAAAATATATAATTATATTTAAAATTAAATATTAATTTTCTTACAAGTCTGTGTTCTGGGCTGAAAAAAATAGTGGAAAGCTTGGCCCAGGGCGCACAGTGGAATTTGATGAAGCAGAAATTGAAAAACGAAAATGCAATCGTGGTCGACTTATAAAAGGTCAATAGATTTTTAAAGGGTACGAACGAGATTCGAAAAAAGTTTTTATCGTTCCAGTAGAGCAGTGCTCGGAATTAGATGCACATTTCGTCTCGATTCCTGAGACATCGCCTGCTATACCCCCACTACCGCTCTAGGCTCGACGGCTGAGCCGCCGGTCGCGCCCGTGGCCTTGTGTCTCAGGAGCGTCCTACGATAGATATGCCTGGTCCATTCGCGTGATTAAAAAATTCTCTTGCGCTGTGAATAATTTTTTTATTTTTACAGACAATTAAAGTTATTAATATTATTTTTCCTCTTGCGTGATGTGGAAAGCTATTGACAAAATTGCAATTATTACATTGTGTTATATTATGGTCATTATATGTATACAGGGTGTCCCTAAGCACCCACGCCAATGCTTGTAAAGAGGTAGAAGGGATCGAGACAAACATAAATACACAATATTGTTTGGGTTTGGTCCACCAATAATCGAGATATTAATTTTTTTAATTGTGCGAATGAGAGAGCGCGGAAGGAAGAGCTCGAGCCGCTCGAGCCGTAGCACGGCCCACTGTCTCGAGTATTGGCGCCGGCGGCCGGGGGGAAGAGGGAGAGTCGCGCCGCTCTGTGCTTCGCTGCTCCCACGTCCCACCGCACCGCGTCTAGACTCGCGTCGTTACACACTGTTTGGGAAACTCAATATAAGAAAGAAAAATGCTTTGGAATTACAAAGATAGCTTATGGATCATACAGAGGAGACCACGTGTTAATTTTTAAAAAAACACAAATATGTTTCCATTTATTTATCATTATTGATTACACATTTCGAATGTTGCGTACTTCTTCTAACAAAATAATAAGTTTTGCAATGTTAAAATTCAATTTTTAAGTACAATAAAATTATACACTTGAAATAAACATCATTATCAATTTATCTGGAAATAATCAATTAATGTTTTTCAAATTATTTAGATTTGCGCAAGTCGTATTAAACTTACGATGAAATGCGTTAATGGTCAGATGACGCTCACGAGAGCGAGAGAGAGACCTACAATGTGTGAATGGTCAGATGACTCTCACGAGAGCGAGAGAGATGACCTTCGTGCTTTCACGCGGTCGCGTGCGTGGGGTGACCTCCTTTTGGACACGTAACGATTGGACACCGCTCGATTGGACACGCACGATTGGACACGCACGATTGGACACGGCTCGATTGGACACCGCACGATTGGACACCACACGATTAGACACCGCACGATTGGAAACCGCACGATTGGACACCGCATTATTGGACACCGCACGATTGGACACCGCATTATTGGACACCGCACGATTGGACACCGCATTATTGGACACCGCATTATTGGACACCGCACGATTGGACACCGCACGATTGGACACCGCATTATTGGACACCGCAGTCTTCTAGTGAATAACATTTATATATCATATGACAGATTATCTAACCTTAGAAATATCTGGCAGAAAAAAGCTTCGATTTGCCAGAAAAAAATTGAATTTTAAATATCTATATACGTATTTTTAGGAGCATCTCGTTTTGCGTGGAAAGTTTCAAACCTATGTGGTGCAGAAAATGCTTGCACGCACACACACACACACACACACACACGGGGGGGTGCAAGGGGGGCCTTCGGCCCCCCCTCCCGCACCCACCCCGTCCAAGTCGCTAACCCATGCAAACTGTATTAGAAATCTGCATACACACACGTAAATGTGTGTGTGTGTCCAATTGTACGGTGTCCAATAATGCGGTGTCCAATAATGCGGTGTCCAATAATGCGGTGTCCAATCGTGCGGTGTCCAATAATGCGGTGTCCAATCATGCGGTGTCCAATCGTGCGGTGTCCAATCGTGCAGTGTCCAATAATGCGGTGTCCAATCGTGCGGTGTCCAATAATGCGGTGTCCAATAATGCGGTGTCCAATCGTGCGGTGTCCAATCGTGTGGTGTCCAATCGTGCGTGTCCAATCGTGCGTGTCCAATCGAGCGGTGTCCAATCGTTACGTGTCCAAACGGGATACTCCCGCGTGCGTGCATGACGCCTCATGGCGCGAAACGCTATTGCAATCCGTCGATTCCTTTCGAAGGAAAATTCGTTCTCGAAAAAATACCTTTTGAGGGGATGATGATATGACATGGCTTGAACGCCTCAATCCGATAAAAAATCACTCTTAATAGCCCGTCTCAAAGGGCTCCCCGCAGCGGCGATCCCGTGATCCGTGAACGCAAAATGGAGCTGTCGATCCTTTCTGCGCTTCGCAGAATCGTGCAGAAGGTTGCTGATTATTACAAATATAGCACACCGCTTCCCAAGATAATGAATCACGTTTTCGACGCACTCAGACCTTTCGAAAGATGACGAACCTCGTGTTCGATGCATTCACAGAGAGCGATAAAGCAAAAAATCAGAGAGAGACGCCGGCGGGGTTGATAACCACATAATAACAACAAAACAAAATCTTCGGTCAGCAACGCCAAGCCGATAGATGACGGAGCAAGTCGATTGCACTCGATGCAGATTAAAGAGCTCCTCCGATCATGCTCCGTTGCCGAAAACAAAACGAGATCGGTCGAGCGCATCCGATGACCCGTGCCGAGAGAGAGAAAAAGGTGTGAATAGAAAAAGAAAACAGGCGACGCTTTGTCATTCATGCAGGAAGATTGAGAATGTCTCTCTCTCCCTCTCTCTCTCTCTCTCTTAGCCCAGAACATTTTCCCGCCCGCCTTCGGGAACTTTGTTGCCGAATATCCGGTTTTTCGGTTCGACCGGCAGAATGCAAACTTTGGTGACGGGTCTTTTAAGTGTCGAAGTAGATGTTCTGACTGTTACCACTCGAGTGAGTCCATCCTGTCCTGGGTGTAGTTTCACTACACGAGCTAGCGGCCACTTGGTTGGTGGGTAACGCTCATCCAACAGAAGTACCAGAGAATCTTCTCTCAATTCATTTGATGGGTGATGCCATTTGGATATCGCCTGATAACATTGAAGGCACTCGGTTGTCCAACGCTTCCAGAATAGCTCCATCTTTTGACGGATTAATTGCCAACGGGATAAACGTGATGACGATTCTTCGATCAGGTTTGGTTCAGGAATGGTATGGATCGCATCCCCGATCAAGAAATGTCCCGGTGTCAGGATCGACAAGTCCTCGCTATCATCAGACATCGGAGAGATGGGGCTGGAGTTTAGAACAGCTTCAATCTGTGACATAAGGGTGGAAAGTTCCTCATAAGTTAATAATGAGTCCCCAATGATTCGACGTAGGTGGAACTTTGTCGATTTTACAGCAGCTTCCCATATGCCGCCGAAGTGAGGGGTCGCCGGTGGTATGAATTTCCACTCAGTCCCGCAATCGGCCAGCAGGCTCGCTAAGTCTTTCAGCTCCTGAGAGGCTGAGTTGAAGAGTTTGCGAAGTTCTGCATCGGCCCCAACGAAATTTGTTCCGCAGTCGCTGTGCAGGGTCGCACAGATTCCGCGTCGACTGCAGAATCTCTTGTATGCTGCCATAAAGGCTTCCGTGCTGTATTCTGTCACGACTTTCAAGTGCACGGCAGAGGTGGCAAAACAAACGAAGATGGCTAGGTATCCCTTGTAAGTTCGGGCGGCTCGTCCGCGCCAAGTCTTGATTATTATGGGACCAGCGTAATCGACCCCGGCATTTAGGAATGCTCGGGCCGGAGTCACTCTAGCAGTTGGCAATTGTCCCATAAGTTGTTGTGCCCGTTGTTTTCGATGACGCGCGCAACGCACGCAACGTAGTATATGTGATCTTACCGGAGCTCGACCTCCAACGATCCAGTAGGTTTGGCGTATGTGCGCTGAAGTAAGTTGCGTTCCCCCGTGTAGGGTCTGGGCGTGAGAGTCTGCAATTATTAAAGTGGTTAGAAGTGAGTGCCTAGGTATTATGTACGGGTGTTTTGATTCCGGGTCTAATGGTGAATTCTCAAGTCTTCCCCCCACTCGGAGAAGACCATCACTATCCAGGATTGGTGTTAGACGTATCAACGGATTCGATCGTGGTAGGTATTTTCCGGTGGATAGCAATCCGATCTCCTCGGGAAAGTATGCTCTCTGCACGAGTCGAGTCCAGAACTGACGACTTCGTCTCAGCTCGGGCGGCGTCAGCGGGCTATCCAAAGTAGGCGAGTGCGAAAATCGAAAACGTTCAGCTGCTTTCTGAACAAGTGCGGTAACTCTCAAAAGTTTTGGCAGAGAGAAATATCGTGCCAGCAATTCCCAACAAGTGGGCACCGCAGCTTTCGTAGTTGCCATGGCGTGACGCGGTCTTTTTTCTTGTTCGAGGTGAGGTGTAGGTGGTGCATTGACATTTGGCCAATGATGTGGATCCCGACGTAACCAAGCAGGTCCCGACCACCACAGGGGGTGGTGCTTCAATTGGGCGCTGTTAATTCCCCGTGATGCACAATCTGCTGGATTGTCCTTGCCAGGAACAAATCGCCAGGTGGTCGATGGAGTGATTTCTTGAATAACAGTGGTGCGATTACGTACGAATTCTTTCCATCGTGATGGGTGAGTCGTGATCCAAGCCAATGTTACGGCCGAATCCGTCCATAAATACGTAGGGCAATCTGTCAAATTCAGGGTTCGTTGAACCTTTAGAAGGAGACGAGATACCATGACAGCAGCAGTCAAATCCAATCTGGGTATGGTCATGCGTTTTAAAGGCGCTACCTTCGTTTTGGCACATATGAGAGACAGAGAGGTTTCTTCCGTTTCGCTAGAGACCTTGACATAGACGACCGCAGCCATGGCCAACTGCGAAGCATCTGAGAATCCATGTAATTCTATTGCTTTTGCTTTCGAACAAATGTGTAGCCAACGTGGAAATTTGAGTTGGCTTAAAAGCGGTAAGTCTTGACGAAAACTGTTCCAGCGGGTTTCGAGCTCCGGAGGCAGCGAGTCATCCCATCCAATCTTTGCAACCCAAAGTTCCTGAAGCAACATTTTTGCCCGTATCACAACCGGGGATAGGAGACCAAGTGGGTCGTATAATTGTGCGATCTCGGAGAAGACGGTTCTCTTTGTGATGACACAGCTTGGCGTCGGCAACGACGTAAATTCAAATTCGTCTGTTTCCGGACGCCAGCAGAGTCCTAACGTCTTTACTCTGGACGAGTGGCTCTGAATAATTGGTACGTCTTTATTTGGAGTGACTGCCATGCGTCGTAGAATCTCTTGCGAATTGCTATTCCACTTTTGTAGCGGAAACCCGCCCGCCGTACAGAGAAGCGTCAGTTGATTTATGATTTCCATCGTTTCCTCTATCGAGTCGGCTCCCCCGAAAATGTCGTCGACATAACGACCCTTACTCAGTGCTGGCACCGCTTTAGGAAATTGATGACCTTCATCGATAATTAATTGCTCGATGACCCGAAGAGCTAGAAAGGGTGCGCAATTAAGGCCATAAGTCACAGTCGTGAGTCGATATGAATGGGGCGTTTGATGATCATCAAACCAATAAATCCTTTGAAGGTCCTGGTCCTCCTCATGGATGATGATTTGGCGGTACATTTTAACCACGTCCGTCGAGAAGACAACCTGATGCTGTCGAAACCGAAGCAGGACGTCGAATATGTCGGTTTGTAGTTTGGCTTTTGGGTATAAGATATCATTAACAGAAACTCCATTATCGGAACGACTCGAGCCATTGAAAACCACCCGTAGTTTTGTGGTTTCGCTATGTTCGCGGTAAACTCCGTGATGTGGCATATAGTAAGCTGGATGGCGATCTATTTCCAAATGAGGCACGGGCTCCATGTGTCCGAGCTCCAGATATTCCAGCATGAAATTCGTGTATAATTGTTGATAGGGTAGGTCCTTGTCAAACCGTCGACGAAGTCGAATCAAGCTGCTGAAGGCGACAGCAGAAGAGTTGCCAAGTTCTGTAGGTGGCGACTTCAAAGGTAGTCGCACTACATATCGACCGTTCTCATCACATCGATGAGTGGAACAAAAGAATGCTTCGCATTCTGCTTCCTCGGGGCTGAGGGAGGTGGACTTAGTCGGTGGGAGTTCCTCCTGTTCCCAGAATTTTTTCAACAACTGATGTAATTGATGGTCGATGGAACAGTGATAACTCTCGACTGCGTCGCTGATTTCTTCAGTGTTCACCGGTCCAGACACAATTCAACCGAAGATGGTAGATCGGGCGATCGGCGACGATGGATCGCCTTGAATCAAGTCTGGTTTGATAATATGGCCGTAGGCATCCGCTCCCAGAATGATCTGAATCGAATTAGGGCGTCCGAAATCAGGATCAGCTAATTGTATTCCTTGAAGATGCATCCATTCACTTGTTGGAATCTCAAAAGTGGGTAGCTGAAAGGTCACTCGCGGAAGAATGTAGGCGTGCAGGTCGTACGTGATCGAAGAGTCGTGTATCGAAGATAACGGCACGGTGACACGTCCACGTGTGCGGCCGGAAGGCGTTCCGCCAATGCCAAGAAGCGGGATGGAAGCCTTGGTGCATCGCATTTTGCAAGAAAATGGGTTACATCCATACCATTACCAGCGCGTACAACAACTCCTTCCGCGGGATGAGATACAACGCGTCCACTTTTGTGCAGGTATTTTTGATTTCTTATTTAATTCTTTTCTTCAATATTATAACGGTTTCAAGTCATGATAACCATTAATAAAACATTGTAGGACTTCTCGCACAGTATCGACGAGACGCTTTATTTGCCAGCCGTCTCTTTTATACGGACGAAGCTACGTTTAGGCCTAATGGCGTTTTTAATTCACGCAATATGGTAAGGTGGTCCGACGAAAATCCGCGTGCCGTTCGTCAAATCTCCTTTCAATATCGCTGGGCGATTAATGTATGGGCAGGTGTAATTGGCGATAGATTGGTAAATATTCTTACAAAATAACAATTTTTCTTTTGCTATACTTATACATGTACTCGACGCGTATATTAATAACTGTTACAAATAATTACCGCTCTTATAAATTACTACTAATTTTTAGATTGGCCCATTCTTTCTGCCACCACGGCTTAATGGAGAAGTATACGGACATTTTTTAATTAATGAGTTGCCGCTTCTTTTAGAGGATATTCCTCTACATGTTCGGAATAATATGATTTTCCAACATGATGGAGCTCCGGCACACTTCTCCCGTCGTGTGCGTGATATCTTAGACGCACGTTTTCCAGATAGATGGATGGGTCGAGGTGGCCCAATCGCCTGGCCACCACGATCGCCGGATTTAAACGTGCTCGACTACTTCGTATGGGGCCACATTAAAACGAAGGTCGAGCACATGCGTGAACGTGGCGAAGCTGAGGTGCGCGAAGCGATATCAGCGGCCTTTCAAACAATAACGCCAGACATGATACGCCGTGCAACACAGCAGATTGTTCGAAGAGCCGAACTGTGTTTAGAAACACAAGGCAAACATTTCGAGCAATTATTGCATTAAAATAATAAGAGTGGATTAGGCCTACTGGGGAAACCACTTAAAAAAAAACGCGCCAAGCTATCTACCTCGATGGTGGTGCGGAAACGATAACGTTTTCGTGGATTTGCGAAGTTTTTGACACTGCAATACTGTAGCTAAGAGTAAAGCAGAACGTTGTTGCAATTTTTATATTAAAAAAACAAAGATAAAAAGATGTATGTCGCGAATTTAGCAGAATATCTTTCCCTCTAAAGTATTTACAGAAACACAATAAACAGCATTTCTAACAACAGTTCCAATCAATACTATTCGAGTTTTATTATGTGTCATAAAATGTTTTTTTAACACTTTTAATATTAAACGCGATACAACACTCAGAGAGAAAATATCGCGCTGATTATTTATCGCAGTTCTAGTGATAATTTTTGCTAATTTTTTTCTTCGAGCGTGTTTAATAAAAATTTTTATTTAAATTACACAAAATATAAGTAGATAGTACAATGTGAAGATGTTGTTAAAAGTGATAATATTTATTGTATTTATGAGTACTTGAGAGGAAGAGAGTGAGTAAGAGAGAGAGTGAGAGAGAGAGAGAGAGAGAGAGAGAGAGAGAGAGAGAGAGAGAGAGAGAGAGAGAGAGAAAGAGAAAGAGAGAGAGAGGGAGGAGAGAGAGAGAGAGAGAGAGAGAGAGAGAGAGAGAGAGAGAGAGAGAGAGAGAGAGAGAGAGAGAGAGAGAGAGAGAGAGAGAGGTGTCGTACTAAAATGCGCGAAATACTTATCCGAAATACTTACTAATTACGATAGATTTTCAGTGATTTATTAAAAAAAAAACACGAGAATCTAATCGTTTTATATTTCACAATCCATCATTTCTCTGAATCAAAAAGAAAAAATTTCAAGAAATAATATCATTTTCTATCGTTCTCTCATTTCCTGTTAGTTAAGTATGTTTCATTGTTGCAGTATGAAAAAATATCTATGAAGACATCGTGTAAGAGAAAAAGATAACGATGAGAGAACTCGATGTGGCAAATATTATAATACACGTATAAAAAAACTCAATTTGAGAATCAATCGTGAATTTTAGGATAATTTTTTATCAATGTTTTCGTTATCAAAAATTTAACAGTACGATACAATTCGATAAGAAACAAAGTTAGAATTGTATGATACTGTAAATAAGATATTTAAGAAAAAGAAAGAATCTATCGTGAATGTACCAAAAATTTTAATTAATTTACTATATTCATAATTATGTCATTTGTCATGAATGTGTGTAACGACGCGAGTCTTGGCGCGGTGCGGTGGGACGCGAGAGCGGCCATTGATGCGAGTCTAGACGCGGTGCGGTGGGACGTGGGAGAAGCGAAGCACAGAGCGGCGCGACTCTCCCTCTTCCCCCCGGCCGCCGGCGCCAATACTCGAGACAGTGGGCCGTGCTACGGCTCGAGCGGCTCGAGCTCTTCCTTCCGCGCGCTCTCATTCGCACAATTAAAAAAATTAATATCTCGATTATTGGTGGACCAAACCCAAACAATATTGGGTATTTATGTTTGTCTCGATCCCTTCTACCTCTTTACAAGCATTGGCGTGGGTGCTTACCCACACAGCACGGGGAGCTCCCGGGGAGCTCCCGAGGAGCTCACAAAATTTTTCATAAGCTTCATTTAAGCTTCCAAAAAATTCGCACGGAGCTGCTATGTCCGCTTTTAAGAGCTCCTTGAGAGCTTCATTTGAGCTCGCAGAGAGTTTATAAATCATGTTTTAAGAGCTCCCTGCGAGCTTCAAAATAATTCTTGGGAAATTTCTATATAAGCTTTCCGGGAGCTCTTATGTTCGCTTTTGGGAGCTCCCTGAGAGCTTAGATGAAGCTATCAGGGAGCTTATATAGAAGCCTCACGGGAATTATTTTGAAGCTCGCAGGGAGTTCTTAAAACATTATTTCTGAACTCCCTGCCAGCTTAAATAAAGCTCTCAGGGAGCTCTCAAAAGCGGACATAGGAGCTGCCGTAAAAAATTTTATTTTTATAATTTCCCCCTTTTGCTCTCTCTGAGTTGCAAAGGCCCACGAACTCTCTTCGTGTAACAAAAACAATATATACTACACTTTGCTGCTAGTGAAGTACTAACTGCTAGGTAAGCCGTGAGTGATGGTTTTCTTTTATAAACCTTTTGGAGTAAATTTTCTCACGAGAAGGAGCGCCGTGCCTTCGCCTAGTGGCGATCTTGCGAACTACTCGCGACTATATGACTATACATGCAGTACATTAATTTACTCGATATGTTCAATCTCTGGGAGTTTGTTTTGTCGAATTTTGCAAACTTCTTAAAAACTCAGCAAAACGAACTGCCTGGGAGCTTGTTTTGTCGAATTTTGTAAGCTCTCCGGGAGCTCAGCAAAATGAACTCCCTGGCAGCTTGTTTTGTCGAATTTTGTAAGCTCCCCAGGAGCTCAGCAAAATGAACTCCCTGGGAGCTTGTTTTGTCGAAATTTGTAAGCTTCTCGGAAACTCAATAAAACGAACTCCCTGGGAACTTGTTTTGTCGAATTTTGTAAGCTTCTCGGGAGCTCAGCAAAATGAACTCCCTGGGAGCTTGTTTTGTCGAATTTTGTAAGCTTCTCGGGAGCTCAGCAAAATGAACTCCCTGGTAGCTTGTTTTGTCGAATTTTGTAAGGTTCTCGAAAACTCAGCAAAACAAACTCCCTGGGAGCTTGTTTTGTCGAATTTTGTAAGCTTCTCGGGAGCTCAGCAAAATGAACTCCCTGGGAGCTTAATCGGAGCTTTGTGCTGTATGGGTAGGGACACCCTGTATAGTGTTTTCGGTAAATTTAATTATAAGCCTAATATAAGGCTTTTGGCCAGGAAGAGGTTAAGATATCTTGTATAGATCTTTCATTTAGATATCTTTGACATGTTTAATTCGAAAATTTTTAAGACATCTTTTAAGATGTCTTTTAGATGTCTTTTAGATATCTTTTAGAAATTCTATGAAGATATCTTCGACAAAATCTTTTTGGATATCTTTTAGATATCTTTTAGAAATGTCTTAAAGATATCTTGAATAAGATGTCTTTTCGATTTCTACAAGATGTCAATTGTTATTGTCTACATATACCTATATCCCATATAGACAAAAAGATGTCTTTTAGATTTCTAAAAGACATCTTGCGATTTCTTGCGATATCTTGCATTTTTTACGAAAAGATATCTTTTCGCGATCTAAAAGATGTCTTATGCAACAGTTTGAGATATCTTTTAGATATCTGGCGATGTCTAAAAGACATCTTATAGACACTTAAAGATGTCATAAAGATATCTAAAAGACATCTTAAAGACATCTAAAAGACATCTTGAAGAAATCTAAAAGACATCTTGAAGAAATCTAAAAGACATCTTAAACAATACTTAAAGATATCTAAAAGATTTCTTTTAGAAATCTGAAAGACCTATATAAGATATCTTATAGATGTCTTTTATATATCTTGAAGATCAGTTTTAGAATTCCTTTTAGATACCTATATTTTTATATATTTATTAATTAATATTACAAATAAATTTTAAAACACATTTTAAAGTATAATTTAACATATATTTTGAAAAATATAAAATTTTACTTTGGTAACAATGCGCATACAACATTTTAATTTTAAACATACGCGTACATTTTAATTTTAAACATACGTATACATTTTAATTTTAAACATACGCGTACATTTTAATTTTAAACATACGCATACAACATTTTAATTTTAAACATACGCATACATTTTAATTTTAAACATACGCATACAACATTTTAATTTTAAACATACGCATACATTTTTATTTTAAACATACGCATACATTTTTATTTTAAACATACGCATACAACATTTTAATTTTAAACATACGCATACATTTTTATTTTAAACATACGCATACAACATTTTAATTTTAAACATACGCATACAACATTTTAATTTTAAACATACGCATACAACATTTTAATTTTAATGTTACAATGGTAAACAATAGCATTTACAGTTGTTTATATTTCACATTGAATTACTTGACCAATGGTGCTGAGACCATCTGCTCTCAAGGACAGATTTAGCATTGTTTGACATTCTCGATCAAGCTTCGAGTAATGGATGCTGGTACTGTCCCCGGAAGAAGTTTGACCAGTGCATACTCTTCCCTAGAAAATACTGTCGACCAATGCGGACTCTATCTTCTTTCGAGGACAGTCCCAGCACCCATTGCTCGAAGCTCGAACGAGAACATCGAACAATGCGGACTCTGCCCTCAAAAGTAGATAGTCCCAGCACCCATTGATCGAAGATTAATCTTCTTTCAAGAACAGTACTAGCATCCATTACTTGCAGCTTGATCGAGAATGTCGAATAATGCCAAATCTGTCGAACACAAATGAACTTACTCTGGATCCTCATGCAGACAACGGCGCTTTGACACCGAGCACTAATTGGTGAAAAATGGGTGATGGCGGTAATATTTACCACCACCACCCGTTTTTCACCAATTAGCGCTCGGTGTCAAAACACCGGTGTCTGCATGAGGATCCAGCCCTAGGCTTATAGCAGTAATAGCGGATCTATCGCTTAAATTAAGGCACTATAAAAGTGAGTATTCTCACGTCCGCCATTTTCCTTCTAACTAGCAAGAAAAATTAGGTATGTTTTGTATATATATACGTCAATAATCTTTGGAAGCACCAAACTTTATGCGACAATGAAACGAAGACACGATATTTATGATCTTGAGACTGTAAAGATTATTGCAATGTATTATATATATAAAGCATTATGCTAGTTACTTTCTATTTAAAGAAAAATGGCGGACGTGAGAATACCTACTTTTTTAGTGTTCTACTTAAATATTTGTGATATGTATGTATGTATATATGTATATATACATACATACGTACATACATACATACATACATACATACATACACATATTCTATTATGCAGATTTTTTTAATCTATACCTCATCTTATCACCCGCGTGTTGTAGCCAATTTTTGATATGTTTTATGATTTCTGCTATTGTATATTCTGTGGATCCTTTTGCTCTTGTACGGCTTACAACTCCTACAAATAGAAACATATATTTTTATTAATACACAAATATAATTTGAAAGACTGACTTCCGTTTGTATAAACATATTAGTACTATCTATTATCTATAATTATAAAAACTTATACTTACCAATTATTATATTAGCAAAAGAGGAATTCTCGATCGCTAACGTGTTTTTGGCACCCGTCCAAGACAATTTATGGCCAACCTCAAATGTTATACAGGTTGTGAGTATATTTGAAACCATTTTTTGAGCAGTGTGTCCACCAATGTTCTTTATCCTCTTGTCCTGCAAAAATTGTATATAGAATATTACTAATACTATTTATTACCTATTTATTATTCATTAGTTACGTATACTATTATAATGTATGAATCAATGAAATTTATAGCGTATAGTATGCAATATGTATTATTTTTGTTTAGTTAAAAACTGGATGGAACCGATTTGCTCTCATTTAGTTAATATTATTCCCACATATCACTCAGAAGCAAATTCACGCGCAGAGCTATTCATCATTAATTATTAAATTACATATACATAAAAAATTACTTACAAAGCATTTACGAATTTGTTCATCATTTTTCAACATATCATTAAATTGGACGTATTCTTCTATGGTTACCAAGGGAAATTCAGGCATTAAACCATGAGAAATTTCTTCATTTCCACCATTCGGGAATTTATCTCTTAAAATTGCAAGTATTTCTTGGACTTTTGCTCTGTTCTTTGCAGTTTCGCGTTTAAAATCTTCGGAAAGAGAATCAATTTTCTTCTGTAAAGAAACTAAAACAAAGACAAACATTCAAGTAGTAAATACAAAGTTAAAGTTTACAATAAAATAATTCTCTATAAGTGATAAATTAATATATTATACATTACATATTATAAAACTATAATACTAATATATACAACTAAAAAAATTATATTTTGATATATTCTCTAATAACATACTTCAAACAAAAATTTTACTTACTCAAAGTTGCAAAAATAGTTGCATTATTTATGTCATCGTCCGTACTAATAACATAACCTGTAATACAAAAATAGATTAAAAAATTTATTAAAAAAGTTTTTATACTGTCTATAACACAAAATACTTACCATCATTGTCTGAATTCTCAGGCACAGAAGAATAAATTACGTCCACTTCTTCTCCTCCTTCTCCTTCTTCTTCTTCTCCTTCACTTTCATTGTGATAAACTTGAATAGAAAATGGATGCTCCTTTAAAACCGGTGGAACTTTGGAAGTAGATGGCACATTTCTAGTTATATAGACTTCATTCCTTTTCTAAATAATAAAAAATTGATTGATACAAAAGTATATATAATATGTTCTAAATTCTACAGTGTATCTTCATGTACAAATAAATAATTAATATTCACCAGGTTTTTCGTTTTAGTTTCTAAATTTGTTATGGGTGATCCGTTTTTACTAGACACGTCACTTTCGTTTTGTTCTTTGTAATTATGTGGAGGAGTAGGAATTCTTTTATATTTCTTGCTCGCTGTAACATTAAAAATATTATTTTTAATAAATGTATAACATAAATATTAATTTATTTACTATTTTCACTTGTTGCTTTCTAACATATTTGATTAAATATTTTATTATTAACAATAACAGTATTATGTATATAATATTTACTATATGATGTTTTGTACTTACGATGTTTAATCTTATTATCATCTGTATCGTCATAAAATTTCTTCTTTATTATTTGCCGTTTTGAAGGCAATATTTGCTCCAAATTATTCAAAGCAGCTAATTGAACATCATCCGAAGATGATATATTAGTGCAAGACTTTTCAACTTCTCGAGCTTTATCATATGTATCATAAGGTCCCAAAAGTGTACGGTAACTTGACGTTTTCCAATCATTACCAGGATTAATTTTTTTTTTTATTGCTTTTGTCATATTACATGTAGATGGTGGATGTTGGAATGTATTGTCAGAAATGTTCAACCAACAATGAGGAATAATTTGACAGTATTCGTCCCAAAATATGACGTAATACATCTAAAACGATAAACATCAATTAAATAGTAACTATTTAAATAATAATAAATAAAAGCAGCAATTTATATATAATTGTTTTAAAGAAGTTTTATTGTAATTAAACTTTTTATTAATATTTTATTTGATTAAGTTATTAAATAAGTTATTAAAATTTCTTTCTACAAATTTTCAATTCATGTGATATCGTTAATATAATATTTGTGCAATTCCCAAAATGTTTTTAAAAAACTCACTTTAGTCAGTAGTGTGTAAAATTGGTATCATACAATATGTTTGTTTGTAAGGTAATCGTATTGCTTTGGCACTTATTTGGCTGACTGGATATATTCCTACATCAGACCATTCATCTCCGACATGGATTCCTAAATGTCGTGAATCACATGGATATGAAGAAATATTGCTTGAATTTTTTAATATTTTTCCCAGTATAACTGTTTCTCCATTCTTTTTGCCAATATATTTAATCTTAAGAACATTTTTATTTATATAACAATAAGAATCCGCTTCTTTTTCGGAAGACAGTGTAAAGTTTTTAAACGTTGCTTCTCGATGAGACTGTTCACATCCAAACTGTAATTCTTCGTTTTTGGGTTTTTTAAGAATGGGATATTCTTCAAGTTCATACCTCATATTTATTTTACTTTTTGATTTTTCAGTCAATCGTCTGTGCAATTGCTGCAATGGTTGTGCACTTTTTCTGAGCATTTTTTTCATTTCTTGAAAATAATTTTCAAATGGAAAGGCGCTGAACATATCCAGACATCCATAATTCTTAACATCTTCGTGCAAATGAATCAAGTTATGTACATTGTACGTTACGTACTTTTCAGAATATAAAATTTTAAATGTTTGTACAAAATATACTAATAATTCATGCGCATACGCATTATTGTTCTTACAATCGATAGGATTGCAAAGAATAGAAATTGCACAGTGTAGAGCATAAAAATTTCTCAAGTAATTAATTGGTAAATATGACCACATAGTTATTAAACCTGTATATAAGAGAAACAATCTAAATTCCGTCGCTTTCCAGCGATCTAATTCATCTAAACCTCTCGGTTTTCTAGAAAATTCAATGGGTATGTGTGATACTAACGTTTTCAAGTCTGCAGATAATTGATTTATTTCAGATGCACGCAATTTAATGTTTTTTACTCCTCGGATCCATAAATTCAAAAGTTTTTTCATGACACCGAGACAAACAAGGTGCATATAATCCAAGGGAAATTGAGTAATCATTTTCAATCCTATGCTTTCGAAAGGTGAATTATTCAAATGATGATCTTCATTATGTCGTAGTAAAAACTTTTCATCCGTGCGTAATGGAGCACTTTCATTAAGAAATAACATTCGATTATCTCTCCATTCACCTTCTTCTTCACATTTATCACAACCATAATATCCTGTATGGCCTTTAATACATTTCACGAACGCTCTTGCTGGGGCATCACATATAACAGCATTTAATAAAATCTTGTACTTCCTTCCTCTATATTGAAATCCTTCACTTTTTACGTCGTTATACTCTTTAATAAATTCACCAATAATTTCAGCAGGTCTGGTTGGTTTACGGTATCCGTGGAATACTCCAATAACAAATGGTTTTTCCCTATAATCAGTGTGTACAATTTGTCCTAAAAGAGGCCAAAACTGTGATTTTGAACTTTTTGACAGCGGTAATCCGTCAATACTTAGATTGATTGTGATTAAATTATCAAGACTTTTATTGAGAGGTTTATTGTTTCGTAAATGGTCTTTTAATGCTTTCTGTAATCCGTGATAAAAAAAAGTACTAGAACTATTATTAATCGTTGTTATTGCTGTTGTTGTGGGAGTTTCCAATAACGTTCGTGCATCGGAAGGAAGATTAGTATGTCCATTAACTCGGAGACCTTTCAGTAATTTTGTAAGAGCCACATGAGTAATGTTGTTTTCAACACTCCACGTTTGCAAAAATTCTCTTAATGAAAAATCTTTCTGTATAGTAAAATCCAAATCTTCATCATATTGACTGTCGTATCCATCATTTGATTCTAATTCTACATCAGATGCGACATTTGGAGATGTATAAAAATCATTGTCACTTGAATAGTTATTATTTTCAACAATAAAAATATCGTCATTAAGTCTTTCTTTTTCATGTAAAATATTTTCCTTTTCTGAATTATTAACTATGCGGTCTGTTTCTTGTCTTCGACGCCATTGTTGAGATCGACTCAATTCATTGTAGCTTTTTATTTTTGGCATTATCGCGTCTAATAAAATAATTTTAATATTAATTTTTCTGTAACTTTGCAAAAACTGGTAGCTGTTTATTGCATATTAATTTAATTTATAAATAAAATATTAAAATTTGATGCTTCATATTATAATTATTTATATCTAACTTTAAAATATTACAAGATTCTAATGTAATATTAATGCTTTATAAAATTAATTTAATTTAATTAAAGCTAATGTGGTCTTCATGTAATTTTTTACTAAATAAATTTTTGTTTATGTCACTTTTAACAATTAATTTTATAAGCCGTTTACTTCAACTTTTTAAGTAAAAAGATTATCTGATCTAGATATATACAGGATGTTTGACATTACCTATATATGATACGCTTGCAAGTTAACAGAACTCAACAAAACTTAAACTGAATAGAAAAGATCTTTACCATTTTGTAATTTTAACAATAATTATAACGAGTTATTAATTTATAATAGATGAATTTGCTCGATTTACTGCAAAATGCAAATGCGTGGTAAGACTTGTCAGATAGCAGAAAATATTACCATTAATATTTATAAATATTTTATATAATATATGTCTATCTGGGTTCAGAGCAAAGATCGGCATCATCGATATTGTCAGTAATATTTTTAGCTTTAATTAATAATTACTTGATTAATCATTAATCAAAGATGAAAATTATTTGATTACTTGATTAATCAGTAATCAAAGACGAAAATTATTTGATTACTCGATTAATCGGTAATCAAATTTTTGATTACTTGACTAATCAATAATCAGAAATGAAAATTATTTCATTATTTGATTAACCGATAAGCAAAGACGAAAATTATTTGATTATTTTGTTAATCAATAATTAAAGTAAAACTTTTTGATTACTTGATTAATCAATAATCAAAGTCGAAAATTAAAAAAAAATATATTTAAGGAAATGTTCCTCAATTCAATTTACAATATAAATTCTCCGTTTTTTTTAATAAACATATTTAATTTAAATGAAAAAGTGTCTGTTTAATATAAATAAATTATATTATTATTATATAACATATTATTAATAAAAATAATATATTTAAGAAAATGTTCTATTCAATTTACAATATAAATTCTTCGTTTTTTTTAATAAACATATTGAATTTGAATGAAAAAGTCTTTGTTTATTAAACAGAAACTTTTTCATTCAAATTCAATGTTTATTTAAAAAAAAAAACGGAGAATTTATATTGTGAATAAAAGAACATTTCCTTAAATATAGTATTTTTTTCTATTGTAATTGCTACTTTACACTGATATTATTTCATTCATCAAGATATCATTTCATTCAATATTTCACGTTTGATCCTAATTACTGAGCGATAAAGTAATTGCCAAATTTTTATGTCTGAATGCTAATTTATTAAATAATAAAAATTATCTTATTCTGATTACTTGTTAATCTAATAATCAAAGACTTTCAATATTGATTATTGATTAATCGAGTAAAAAAAATTTTCGACTCTAATTACTAATGAACAAAATAATCAAATAATTTTCGTCTCTGATTACTGATTAATCAAGTAATCAAGTAATTTTCGTCTTTGATTAATAATTAATAAAGTAATCAAATAATATTAATTTATTATTTTTTTGCCGATCCCTGGTTCAAAGATTGCTAAGTATGTGAGATATTATTTACGAAGCATTAGCAACACTGAAAGAACTGTACGAAGTTGGCAACCAATTACAGTGGAAAGTAAAAACGAAACTTTTTACATTATTAATAAAGTATCGTTTCCTATTAAGTTCTGTTAAATTTATTTCTTAAACATAACATGACTTTAGGTCCCTGATAACTGATATGAGGATAATATATATAACGATTTAGATGACGAAATCAATAGTGATAATGATAATTAGATAATAGAAACGTTCATGTCCATTGTTCAAAAGATATTTGGCAAGAGTGCTAATCGTATTCATCGATAAAATGTTGATGTTTAAAATAGATTCACAATCACTCATCATTCACAAAGAACAGATCTATTCAACGCACATCTAATATTAATAAACGAAACTTTTTGAGATCCTAAAGTAAAATCATGAAATTGAAAACGAATTGCAGATTTGAAAACATTGATATTCATTTAGGCGTTGATTAAATCTTTAACGGAAATTTTGTTTACATACATATATGTATACAAACAATATGTAATAATAGAAAAACATATATATATATATATATTGATTTACCTTTCTGTTTCGAGATTAAACTATTTTTTCTCCTTTCTCTTTAATTGTGAAATCGTTGTGCAGCGCATCCAAGATCCGATGGAAAAGAGCATTCGCCAAACAACTTTGTTGTCATAGCAACAAAGATTAAGAATCATGTCGGATATCATGCTTGTCAACATTATAATGTTCCACGAATAAAAATAAATAAACGCATTATTAACCCTGTAAATAACGATCAACAACAAACTGATCAATCATTTTGTAATCGATCCTTTGCATCATACAGAAATATCACTACTTATCTCATTACCCGAAATAAATATATGGTGATAATGTTTGACTTGATTTTATGCCGAAACTCAGTAATGCAGCAAAATGTGTACTTTCGAAAAATTTACTTAACTTACAAAATCAAGCAATGTTTATTTTATCAAGCGATATTTATTTTATTTTGGAAATAATCTTACTTTTATAAATATATATAATGAATTGAGTCATAAAAATAATTTTTATCCTACTTAAAACTTCATTATTGTCCTCAACTTGCAAAAGACAAAATAATTAAATACAGTGGATA